>NC_041384.1:520966105-521010405 GCF_002162155.2 Triticum dicoccoides | reverse complement strand
TAAGTGTTCACTATCCTCCGCAATGGGTGCGCCACCTCCCACATTCCCTAGGTCGACCGTATCCTCTAAGGTTGTAAAACCTTATATTAGAGCATGAGGCTCTGATGCCAATTGAAAGGATCGATATGGTCGACTAGAGGGGGTGAATAGGAGACTACAAATTTTAACTATTCTTATCAATATTAAGGTTTAACGGATAAATAGGGTTCACTAGATATGCAACTAGGTGAACACAACCTGTATGACAAGCAAGCTAAGAGCCAAATATGCTAGGCAACAATCTAATTAGCAAGCCAACAAGCATACAAGACCAAGTAAGATGCGGGAAAGGATTAACCGAAAGTGAGGCGAGGACGCGAATTTTATCTCGAAGTTCACTCTTCCTTGGGGAAGAGCTACTCTCTGTTTAGAGCGGTGCAAGAGCCAAAGCTTGCGGAATGCCACGAAGGCTCACCGTAGTCTCTTCTGAGTCACACCCAACGGATGAGCCGCGAATCACTCGAGGGTGGTCTTGAAGGCGACCACCACACCTTTACAAACTTCTCCGGAGCACATCACATGCAAGGAAGCTTTCGAAGGAACCTCTAACCGCCTAGGAGCCCAGGCTCCAAGAAAAACAAGTCAATGGGGAAGGGGAATGCGATTTGGTTTGTTCAAGATGTAGATCGGGTCTTGCTCTCCTAATCCCCAAAGTTTCAACAAGTTTGGATGGAGGGACTGAGATTATTGAGCAAAATGGAGAGTAGCAATGGTGGAGCTCAACAAGACATCAGGGTTAGGGATGGAGGTGGAATAAGGGGGGCTTTTATAGTGTTCTTGCACGGGTGGCCGTTTCTGCCCGTTGGACCCCGTGCGCAGGGGCTAAGTCATCCCCGTGTGCACGGGGTACCTAGAGACTTTCACACCACCCCGTGCGCACGGGGTACCCAGAGAGTTACGCAGTACCCCATGCGCATGGGGGTCCAAAGACCCCGTGCGCACGGGGTACCCAGTAACCTTTCTGTTGCAAGCTCTCTGAGTACCACATGCACGCACACTATGGATTTAAAGTGGTAAGAATGGGTAGGATGGTGTATATGTTTCGGCGATGGCATTCCCACACAACACATATCCACACCGACCCCTCTTAATAGTGTGGTCTTTCCTACGACTTGAAATGAACCGAAAATAAAACCTTTGAATCGCCGTATACCACGCCTTTGACCTTTTTGAATTGGGGGGGGGGGTCGCACTTCTCCATCAAAAGCAATATGAAACCAATATCCTGAGATAAACTTTAGCAACCGATATTAGTTCCACTAAACACATTGTCATCACACCAAAATAAAGTTTAAGTGCCAATTGCACTTTCAGTTTTTCTTCCGGTATTTTTTATATATTCCAAAATAAATCTCCATAAGTTTTCAGATAATTTGGAGCTCCGAAGAATAGCTATCTTTGTTGTAACTCTTTTCAGGTCTAGAATTACAGCTACCGGCAATCTCCCTCTTGTGACGTAACTTGCATTTTAAGAGAGAAAAGGCTTAGAATTGTATCAAAAAGTGAAATATAACTTTAAAATAAATATTCAAAAAATATAACTTTAAAACAATAAAAATAAGAGTGGAAAAACATAATGCAGAATAGGCGTATCAGTGGATTAGGGGGACTCAACCCTACACATTAGGGAAAGGATTGACACGTGTTAACCGCTAGAACTCAAAGAGATTTGTGTATACAAAGGGTTAAATATTATAGCCTGCTTATAAATGAATTTGAATTCAAAATCAGTTTAAATACATTCAGGTAAAAAGGTGATTTAAAAAATGGTTCTTTCGTCCCTACCTCAAACAAGGCATCAAGGAAAAAAAACTTGATTCAAACACCCGATTTAAAAATAATAATTTAGATCATGTATTTAGGCTCAAACTTGCCCAGGCTTCATAAAATTTCTGGCTCCGCCCTTGATGAACAGTGCCGATTCTAGTAGGTAGGCTTCAAGAGGCTGAAGCCTGCCCTCCAACAAATGTTTTTGTACTAGTTATAATACTTTGGATCCCACTAGCTCAACTAGGAGGACCATCTAGGCATGCACAACTTCAACGCGTAGAAATAAAAAGTGATCACTTTCAAGAGTCAAATACGGATAGCTAACTTGCCTAGTATCTCACTGTATTTCTTCTTACTACGTGTGCTCAGTGAGTCTTCTTGTCCTGCATGAACTGAATATTTCTTGAAGAGAAACCTAAAGTTTTTGAATATATACCACATGTTCTCTGTTGAGCTCTGAAAATATTTGAGCTTATATGGACAACATGATTAGGAGATAATGACTATTTGCTAGATGGGTCCAATATTTCAGATAAAAATATTATATCTTTGAAAAAACCCAAACAGTTTCTTTAAATAGTACATGTTCCTGTTGTTACCTGGATTTTTCTTTAGCTTATTTGGTCCACATGCTTATGAGATAATGGCTATCTGGCTAAACAGTTCAAAATTTTGGTTCAAATAAGCATTTAGTTTTCTCTCTGTTAATCTTTGAGCCCATCCTCTATTTCTTTCTTGATTCGCCAATGGCCATGAAGGCGCTAAAAGCTAGGACTCCCATTCCATCCTGCATTCAGTTCACTCATTAAAAAATGCAAAATTCAGGGCATCTCCAACGGCAAACCGCAAAAAACTCCGGCATCTATCCGTGGACAGGGGGACCAGTCCGTGGACACAGATGCGGGCGACAGCCATCCAACGCTAGCCGCAAACATTTCAAACCACATTTTAACTAATCGGACGAAATTCATCCAAACCGGTCGATATTCATCAAAATTCGGAAAGAAAATAATACAAATCATCCACACACAACATGCAAATTAAGTCTAGTACAATAAGGTCTCAAATTCGACTAGATCCCGGATGTCAAATAATTTTTTCAGGAACGGATCATGTCCTCCCACACATACTTCTCTTCAGCTTCATCCAGCAGTGTGTGCATGTAAATGGCCGTCCCGTTGACCTGTGGTACACCATGACGGCGCGTGCGGGCTACATATAACATGTAGACCAACATTGAATGAATGAATCAATCAACAAGTTGAGCAAGAGGAAGTAAAACTTACAATCTCGTCCTCTGTCGCGTGCAATGGCCACCTTGCCTCAAGATGACGAACCACGTTGCAAAATTGATGATGTTGTCTAGATAGCGTGCCAGCGATACGTCAACGACCTCTTGTTGCGTGGTTGAATGATGTACATGTCGTAGGGCGCAACGTGCTTTCGTGCGTGAAACTTTTCATGCACTTGCTCCCAGAAGGGCTCCCCTCAGCTCCTGGCTATGAAATCCGCGGATACGGTCAGCCACGCATCGCACAACAACTCATCCTCCATGATCGAGTAGCTCACCATCTTTCGTACTCTATAAAATGACATAGCATTTGAAAATAAGCTGAATGACATTTGATCGAACACCTGCTGGTGTCCGCCATGGAGGTCTTCGACAGGAGGCGGAGTGTACCTAGGTACAAACGACTCCAGGGCTGAAAGTTCCGTCGGAACGGCGAGCGGGCGCGTCGGAACGACGTCCAGCCTCTGTGGCGGCCGGTGACAAACAACAACAGCGGCGGAGGTGAACGGTGCGGATGCAAAGTAAGGAAAAGAAGGGACGGAGTGAAAGGAATGGAACCGGATAGGGGATTGGGTGGGCCGGGGGTGCCGGAGTCCTACGTTTCGGATGCCCAGACTCCCGCAAACCTCCACTTTTGTCTTCAATTTGCGAGTGCGTCCGGACCGCCCCGCGGACCGATATAGATCGGTGTTGGATGGCTTACACAATCTAGACGGTTGTGGGAGGTTTACGGGTCCCCATGAAAATGTTCTAAAGAAGAGTTATGCAACAAGTAGCGGCAGAGTAATAAAAGAATGAAGAGTTTTCTGAGCGTCGGTGGCAGGAACACTACTGCGTGCGGGTGTTAAGTTGATCCAAAATGCCCACCGTCGCCACTTCACCAGGGACATTTCCTTTCATCAGACACAGATTGTCGAAGAAAACAAGAGCGAACTACCAGCTGACGACACGCGTAGTATCGACGAGCGTTGGTGCATACCCTGCCTGCCGGCGAGTAAAACCTAAATGTATAGGTCACTCGATTTCTTGACCGCGACATATTCTCCGTGAAAATCCTAACCACCACCACCCTACGCCATAATCTAGCATACAAAAGAGAGCGAGAGAGAGAGCCCTCTCTCTAACAAACGCGGCTGGTAGAGGCACGCGCCTAGCAGTCTAGCTACATTTGGGTTATTATATAACCCTAAATCTAGTAGTAGGAGACTATGATTAGAGGTTGGCAGCATGATAACATAAATCTGCATATGGATAAGGGATAAGTTGTGGGCTACTACCATAAAACAAGTTATAGTACTAGCAGTAGGCAGAATCCTGCCTAATCCCAGCTAGTAGTAGCTCTGAAAGCCGTTTCCGCCGCGACTTGGGAAACCGGTGCTCCAATCAGACGATGCTCGATGCCCGGCCCTGCATCGATGGTGTGCACCGCAGAAGGAGTACGCTTTCCGGCCGCACCCCCATGCACATGCACATGGACATCGGCCGGGCTAAAAGTAGCTTTCTGCGGATGAGTGGGCGCTTCACTTCATTCACAAGTGACACCAGACTTTTTATTCCTCCTGCCCACCCTTTTGCCTTCACATTCTGCAACTCGAGTCTGCACCGTACCCTGCAGCTCGCCATAAGCTGACAAATGGGTAGGAACATGTGTAGTAGTACTAGTACATGCAGTGTGCTGGGAATTGAACTGGTCGTGGCGGGAACTGTACCACTATACGGCATGCACTGTGGGACTGTTTGGTTTGAGACTAAGTTTGTCTAAGGTTGCCACATTTAAGGTTAGGCAAGTTTGATTAGCTTAGGTGGGTGTTTGGTTCAAGCCACACCTTAGGCAAGCCACACTAGGGTCCCATATCACATACTCTCAAAAGGTGTGGCAAAATTCCCTTAGGCTTGCCAACTTTGATTCTCATTTTGAAGAACTAACCTTAGGCAAATGTGGCAATATTGTATGGCAAAGGCTAAGCCTAGAACCAAACAGCCCCTGTGTGCTTGGCTTCCCTTTTAGTACCAGGCGTTGAGTGTACAAGTATAACATTGTTCTTGTTACTCCCTCCGTAAACTAATATAAAAACGTTTAGATCACTATTTTTTAGAGAAAATGCATCAACCGATTCCGAAATAGGGCTCGAGCCTAGCCCGGCTTTGAGTTAACAAAGTCATCAACCAGCCAGGATTACAGATGACAAGAACCAAAGAAAGAAAAACAACACGGTGGTAAGCAGCTAACTAGCCTCAAAGCTACAAGCTAGAAGATAAAACAGATAAGCACAGAGCTGCAGACATCGAGGCCCTCCTCCGAGAACGAAGCACCAGGAAGCTAGACCAAGCTGGTACTGAGGAGAAGGGGATGACCGACATCAACAGGGAGTGTGGTTACCAAACAACTATGGACCCCGGCACGGCACAGCCATCCAATTCCATCTCCGAAGAAGACCACAACCTCCTCGCCTGGCTCAAAAGGCGCCGCACCGTCGGAAGATAGAATGTTCCACCTAGAACTAGAATGGTTGCCGCCGGAGGATGGCCACATATAGAGGATCCCCGCACTCCCGACAAGCCGCCAAAGCTTCCCTCAAGCAGAATTTCCCATGGCCCGGCCGCAGAGGAAGGATAGCACCAAGCTTGGACGAAGAGGACACACCACTGACGTCGTCGAATGCACCCCAACAGCGCACACCAACCAAACAGCTTCCAAAGGCGGCGCGTTCAAGAAGGAGAACGACGCCGAGAGCGCCGCCGCCCACTGAGGTTAGGGCTTTCACCCGGGAGGCAGAGGAAGGCGGTGGAGGGAGTCAGACCTGACAAACGCCTCCAAGGAGGAAGAACGGTGCCCTCGGGCGCCGCCGCCGTCGCGGCCAGCCATGGCCGGCCATGGATTTCTCCTGGTCTAGCTCCACACCACCACCCCACCCGTAGCAGGAGACCGAAGATCGAAGAAGAACGCCGACCCAGGCCCGGAGGGAAGGGATCGCACCGCATCGGAGAAAGCAGGGGACGCCAGATCTAGTGCCGCCGGCCGCCAGGACCGCGCTAGGTCCACGCCCACCAGATCCCCGCCGTCCTCACGGCCAGGGACACCGCCACCACACCCGCGCCACCGCTCGTTGCAGAGCCGGTGGCGCCACTCCGACAGAGGCCGCCGCCCCAGATCCCGTGGCTCCGTGCGAAGAGCAGAGCAGCAGATGCCCCGCCGCTACCTTCCTCGGCGGCGTCCCGGGCTTGCCCAGCGGCGACCTCAGGCGGCGGCGAGAGGGTGGGAGACGGGAAGGGGAGGACTCTGCGGCGATCTAGGGTTCCGCCCCCGAGACGCCCTGGAAGGAGTACTATAGTACTACTCCGGGAGTAGTATCAGCGTTTTCCGAATGTGCAGAACTGTGCAGGCTGCTGTAAGCTGATCTCCGGGGAGTCTACTGGTACTGTACAGATTGCCTTTCTTTTTGGATGCGAGATCGGTATTTGACGAGTGAGAGCGTATTTGACGAGTGAGAGCTCATCATGTGTCCCGAGTTGCAAAGATCTCTGCTCCTCGGCCACAAAAGATGAAGAAGTAGAGAAGGTCAATAACAATCACAAATGGGTTGAGTCCAGTTTAACCCATCCAAGACACACTTGGAAGAACACTGCAGAAAGCATCCTAGGCTTCTGAGAGCGGCCCCGGGTCGGGTCCAACCAACCACGCTACAGCTCCACAGCCATGAACCACCAAGCGTCTACAGCCTGGTCCTCCTTTACATTACACACGAGCCCAAAAGTTGAGATCGTCATGTGATCAAAATCGTGCAGTCCTGATCAGATCTCGGATCCAGCCTACGCACACATGGAATCCTAGACAGACCGCTCGAACCGTGGTCCTAGTCCTACTCCGGCGGATCACGCATCTACGTATATTCGTAGTAATTTTCTTGCCCATTTCCGGTTGTAATTACATTATCCTGCATGCAAGCACACATGTTTTTCGTTTCCTTCCCCAACGCCAGCCGCGAGGGAAGATCACGAAAATCGCCGCCCGTGAAATGCAGCGATCACCGTGGCACCGTGCATTCATTAGTTGCGCGGACCCGAAAGAAGCGTCGCAGTTAGTAAATGTGAAGCTGTCGGTACAACCGTACATGTCATTTATGATGGGAGATGCAATGATTTAAAGTTGCCGTACCGTCGCACGGCCATCTATCAATTTAATGGCAATAACAACAGACATGGGAGGACGGAGTTGTGGGTCAAACGACAGGTCTGATTGCGTGTCCCGGAAGCGAGAAATATGACCGTTCAGAAACATCCAATAATCGCTCAAGCAGCATACTCCCTCCCTCCGGTCCTTTTTACTTTGCATATAAAAATTGTCTGAAATCAAACTTCATCAAGTTTGATCATATTTATATGAAAAAGTATCAACATCTGCCATGCTAAAGTTATACAATATGAAAATTTAAGTCATGACGCAACTACTGACATTAATTTTACATTGTGAATGTTGATATTTTTTTTCTATTAAGTTGGTCAAACTTTATGAGACTTGATTTTAGACAAATCTTATATGCCAACTAAAAAGGACCGGAGGGAGTAATATTGTACTCCCTTCGTTCACAAATAGTATAAGCGAGTACTTACTCCGTTTCTAAATATAAGTCTTCATAGAGATTTCACTATGAACCATATGATGCATTTTAGAGTGTAGGTTCACTCATTTTGCATGGTCTGTCGTGAAATCTCTATAAAAATTTATATTTATAAATGAAGGAAGTAGTACTCAGTTAGGTAGAAGCAGCTCAACCCACCATGATTATCACAAGTCATGTTATGGGCCCTCGTTAGGGAGGTAATACCTGTGATGGTGTTCTTGCTCTTGACGTAGGTTTGGGCCCTCTTAGAAGAGGTAACACGCACAAAAAATTATACAGGTTCAACCCTAAGCCTTGTGGCAACGTTTAATGGTCGTGGTGATCTTGGATGTCTCTTGGCACAGCCGACGGCAAGACATTTGTTAGACACTTAACCCACCAGCGAATGGTTGCTCGAGGGCCTCTTGGGCTGTAATCATATACATGGGCCTACCCCGTAGGTATCTCTTCCTCTCAAGTATACATATAACATAGCCCAATTGCAACCGTTTTATCAAAGTATTTGGAGTATTTATTTTAACAGAGAATGATGCAGCAAAGAAGTCATAGGAGTTACTTTGTATTTGCTTGGATCTTAAATCCGAATCAGTGTACCTATAATTGTTAGGAGTATGAATAAAATTACAGGTTTTTCTCGAAAAATAATATACATATAACATAGCACTAAAAAAAGTATACATATAACACTTCTCAAAAAAAAGTATACATATAACATTTGCCTAAAAAAATTGTATTCCATCCGTTTCTTTTTACTCCGCATATAAGATTTGGTCAAAGTCAAACTACACAAAGTTTGATCAAATTTATGTAAAAAAAAAATATGAACATCTACAATACTAAAACTATATAGTATGAAAATACGTTTCATGGTGCATCTGATATCTGATAATATTGATTTCATATTGTGAATGTTTATATTTTTTAATATAAACTTAGTCAAACTCTACAAAGCTTGACTTTGACCAAACCTTATGCGGAATAAAAAGAAACAGAGGGAGTACATAGAACATTGCAATTTGTCTGAAAAAAACATACTAACATTGCAATTCTATATTTTTCCTATTTCTGGGTTTCGACAGCTCAGTGTACCATACTCAGGTGTCGGCCTAGAAAGAGATGCGAGCACTACGAGTCCATAACAACTCAGACCAGAACTGTAAACCGAATGTGGCATCTCCATTGAAGTTTTGAGCAAGTAAAGACTATAGTCGCCGAACAAATGAGATTTACATGATTTACACGAATCCTTCGTGGTCTATGAATTCATTTCTCCCGGATCAAATTAGTCGGCTCGCTCAGAACGTACTTTGGTAGTTCGTATTTGGCACCTGCAGCAGAGTTTCCAGCCATTGATTTTGGTTCTGAAAGCACAGGGCGGTGGAGAAGATGCATGCGATACAAGGAAAAATAATAATTTTACCTCTTTCGTCGTAGCAGAGTGTCATGTCAGAATTTGAGACAATGATGCCAGCACTGTCTACTATGGTTTGCGCAAGTGCTAAATCAGCTTCTGCAGCGGCCCGAAGTGCATCCCAGATCTCTGAATGGAAACGGATTGTGGTTTTTAGTTCAAATTAGAATATCACTGCTTCTTCAACTGTTTGGTTGTAAGCAAATTAAGAGCGCATTATCAAAAAACAACAAACATGAATTCCATGCATATGATAAAACAACAGTTCAAGATATGGCTCAGACCAACCCTTCGCTCGACCAAACAAGCATAAAATATGCTAAATGTTAAGTAGATATTTAAAGAATTTGCATAGTCCATCCCAACAAAGAACCTGCGGCAATGTCCATAGTACAAGGAAATTTGTATCAATAAAATCTACTCCCCCCGTTCACAAATATAAGATGTTCTACTCCCTCCGATCCATATTAATTGTCCCTAATTTAGTACAAAGTTGTACTAAATCAGTGACAATTAATATGGATCGAAGGGAGTAACTTATTTTTGAATCGGATGTATAGAGACACGTTTTAGTGTGTTTCTTCGCTCATTTCAGTCCGTATGTAATTCATATTGAAATATAAAAACATCTTATATGTAAACGGAAGGAGTACAACACGTGCCAACTTCTGTTTGGCAATCCCTTCATATTTGTTTCCTCCTCAAGGACTATAATTTAACGTGCCCAATTTAACATCAACAATGGACTAAACTAGCAAAACAGCAAATCAACACTATAAGTATACATGTACTTCAAAAGTTTAATGTAACAAACTGCATATCTAGTACAGATTTCAGTGACAAATCTGCATACAGACCATTTTAAAAAAACTGCATACAGATTTAGTAAAGTTAGGTCAAAGTTCAAAAAGGAACTGGTCCGGCAAGCAGTATAAATCGCTTGCAGATAAATGTTCACAGTACTACAAAAATTAGAGTTGTACAGTACCTTTCTGTCCACCATAGTGAGGAGTAGTGTCCCAGAATTCTTCGCGCATCTGTTTGAGTTGTGCTGGTGTTATTGACTGAGTGTGCTTCCAAGGCTTTGGTTTTTTCAGCTTCTTACTGCTATCTGAGATCAACAAAAACAAGTTAAGCGTTAGTACTGAATATATCCAAATGCAGTCACAGCAAGTAAGCACTGTGTTTATCTTGAACTGAATCAGGCTCATGTTGTTTTAGACACCGCATAAGTACACAAAATAACGGAAGTACACAATTCGGCTTCCAATAACTAATAACAAAGATTTTTAACGAAGCTACTTGTCTACAAGCCCGTTTCATCAGTGGGTTTGTTTTTCAGAGGCCTGTTTTATATCAGTTAGTTAACGCCCTTCATTTGCTGAACCGTGAAATACAAATTTCATCTTCACCACCACATCAAGTTTACACCTTGCTGACCAGTTGAAATTAGTGTAACTAATACGAAAGGTTGTCACAATGTCAGTTCATTTAATAACTACTCCCTCCGTTCCTAAATATAAGTCTTTTTAGAGATTCAAATGCGGACTACATACGAAGCAAAATGAGTGAATCTACATTATAAAATATATCTATATACATCCGTATGTAGTTCGTATTGAAATCTCTAAAAAGACTTATATTAAGGAACGGAGGGAGTATTAGAGAAAAGTAGTTGGGCAAGCTCAGTATTCGACGAGGAAGTTAAAAGAAACTGCACAAGGAAGAGTGTTTCCTTTTGCTATTGTCATCTCACTCCCATTTAAACATGCTCATGGACTAGCACTGATTTTAAGGCCATTTTTCTTACCAAAACAGACATATTTCCTACTACTGAACCCGAAAAAGTAATGTCTTCCTTCCTACACTAAAAAAAAGCGTCATTTCCACAGGTCTTTCGTCGTGTCACATCTTCAATAATGTTGCTAGGTACTCTGTTCTACGGAGGAATAAATCAACAATCCCATCACCGTCCTCGATAATTATTTCTGTCATACTCACAATTGCTTTTTCATAACACACATATCTTCTCTTCACCTAAAATTGTACTGTACCACTGATACGTTGATCATGGTGATATTAACAGCTCCTTTGTTCCAATGATTGTTCAATTTGGCCTTTAGAACTTTGCTAACTGCCAACAGGAGCAGAACGATCACATATGACCAAATATAACATGGGAAATAATAGACCATTCCATAAGCAGCACTAATTCCCCTCCCTGCTACCCCCAGCTGAATTACCGGAGCGAGGCATCATCAATCCAATCTGCTACGCAACCAACAGCAGGCAGGGCTAAATCGACATAACAGTTACAGGCGCCTGGATCAAGAACCTAGGACACTACTCTGATAGTGGTTCTGGGGACCAGATTGCCCAAGATCTCAATCATGAACCCACCTAAGAAAGCATTAACAGAATCGAGATAGACAGGGTAAAAGGAGAGACCGTCAGATTTAGGGGTGGATCCGGCGCAGCCCATGGCGACGGACGATCAGACGGTCATCGGCGACCTCTCTTCGAGAAGCTACTGGAAGCGGAGGTGGCTCACGCGTCTGGGCTCTGGACTGCAGGGTCGATACAAGAGAGGGAGGTGGACTGAAAACCGAAAGCGGAGCAGGAGTGGAGGATGGACGTGTCAGCCTGTCAGGATGTGGCTATGCTAGCCAACAAAAGCAGGTGCGAGTATAGCTGGTACCCATGCGGTGCTGTTCTTTACCGGGGTCTACTTTTGTTTTTCATTTATGAGGGTTGTCACAATTTCATTTAAGGGCTCCTCAAACAATTCAAAAGTCTAAGAAAATCTAACTAATCTAGCGAGCTCGTGATCAAACTTTATTTGCTTCTCTGTTAGTACTCGTACCTAGTAATAATAAAATAACAAGCATAATAAAACAATCATAAAAAATAGCTTTCGCTGCACCCGCCGACCGTCCTCCATCCTTCATGGTATCAATCATGTTTAGATTGTTCGAGTTAATAATAGTCTGAATTTGAAAGACAAGGCTTCAGCGGTCAAGACACCCGCGCAGTAGTCTATCTTCCCATTTCCCCCAACAATAAATTTGCCTCTGTCATCTCTAAGGACAACCCCCATCATGCCCCTGAGCAGGTCATGGTCAAAAGAAGTATCAATGTTAAGTTTCAGAAAAACCACTGGAGGGCAAGACCAGCCCCCTCCTTTCATAGAGGCGTTTGGAGAAGAAGCGGTTTATCGGGGTCTACTTGAGTGCACACCTTGGCCAAAATCATCATCTCAACCTTTTAACGAAAGAGGAGGGCAATTGGACCCCATTTTGTATGTTTAGCCGAATATGATCTTTTTGCTACCGTCATATACATCGGCGATAGGCTACATGGGATATCGCCGGGGACAATGGTGGTAAACCCCGGTTCACGCCCCTCAGTCATGCCTACCAGCCAAAGGGCTACCGCCACTAATCTCGGTGGTAGCCTTCTAACCCTACCGCCAGGGCCGATGATGATAGACCCCATAAAGAGTAAGTGGCTAGGGGCCTTGGGTGGGCCACCCACCTACCCTCAATCCGCATTATTCTTCCTTCTCTAACACTTGAGTTGTTGCCCTCCTTAATCTCTCTCCAATCCAAGCTCCTCTCAAATCCCTCTCAAATTGGTGCCATTTCCTTGGTGAATCAAAGGCATTTCCATGTATTGAGGTAATATCTCACACCCCCATGATTTGGTTGGTTGAAATCATCTTATTTGGTGGCATTATTCACTTTTGAACAAACCCTAGTTTGGTCATTTCTCTCAAATCCATTCCAAAATTTGTGGATGTAGAGTTGTATGAGTTTTATTATGTGTAGTAGGCATTATGCTTGTGGTTTGTCGCGAGAACTAGGGCTAGGGTTAGTGTATGTGTTAAGTAATTCCATGATCTATTGAATATATTAGTTATGATGTGCTTTGGATATGATGCATTAGTAATGTCATGATCCATATAATACATTAGACTTGCTATTGATGCATTGAGTTTCTTGTCATTGTTTTTTACTTTTTAGACCACGATGCTTCTTAATGTTCATTATTTGTTGGAAGTGACAATTTTGAGTAATAATGCTGACATTGTTGATGGTGAAGAGAAAGTCATGGTATTTAAGACAAATCCTTGTTATGAGGAGGTTGTGGAAAGAGTAAGAGAATTGGATGGCCCCGAATGATGGAATTGAGCTAATAGGAAGGTGTGATGTTGGTGTGGGGTCGAGATCTCGATTGAAGAATATGCCTATCAACTTAGATTTGCATTGGGAGGTATACCATGATCTAGTTGTGGACTCGGAAGACAAGTCACTGGATTGTTTGCCACCAAGGTCAAAGGTCCTCGATTTGGGATTGACTTGAACTGTCATGTCTCCTCCCGAAGTCATGATATGAGCCTGAGTAGAGGTGTGACACGTATTGAGGATCGGGCGAGGTGTATGGTGATACGTCTCCAACGTATCTATAATTTTTGATTGCTCCATGCTATTATATTATCTATTTTGGATGTCAATGGGCTTTATTTTACACTTTAATATCATTTTTGGGACTAACCTACTAACCGGAGGCCCAACCCAAATTGTTGTTTTTTTGCCTATTTTAGGGTTTCAAAGAAAAGGAATATCAAACGGAGTCCAAACGGAATGAAACCTTTGGGAATGTGATTTTCTCAACAAACGTGATCCAGGAGACTTGGAGTGGGCGTCAAGAAACAACGGAGGAAGCCACGAGGCAGGGAGGCATGCCTACCCCCCTGGGCGCACCCTCCACCCTCGTGGGCCCTCCGTTGCTCCACCAACGTACTTCTTCTTCCTATATATATCCACGTACCCCCCCCCAAACATCCAGGAGCACCACGAAAACCTAATTCCACCGCCGCAACCTTCTGTACCCGAGAGATCTCATCTTGTGGCCTTTTCCGGAGCTCCGTCGGAGGGGGCATTGATCACGGAGGGCCTCTACATCAACTCCATGGCCTCTCCGGTGATGTGTGAGTAGTTTACTTCAGACCTACGGGTCCATAGTTATTAGCTAGATAGCTTCTTCTCTCTCTTTGGATCTCAATACAATGTTCTCCTCGATCTTCTTGGAGATCTATTCGATGTAATATTCTTTTGCGGTGTGTTTGTCGAGATCCGATGAATTGTGGGTTTATGATCCAGTTTATCTATGAACAATATTTGAATCTCCTCTGAATTCTTTTATGTATGATTGGTTTATCTTTACAAGTCTCTTCGAATTATCAGTTTGGTTTGGCCTACTAGATTGATCTTTCTTGCAACGGAAGAAGTGCTTAGTTTCGGGTTCAATCTTGCGGTGCTCGATCCCAGTGACAGAAAGGGAAACGACACGTATTGTATTGTTGCCATCGAGGATAAAAAGATGGGGTTTATATCATATTGCATGAGTTTATCCCTCTACATCATGTCATCTTCCTTAAAGCATTACTCTGTTCTTATGAACTTAATACTCTAGATGCATGCTGGATAGCGGTCGATGTGTGGAGTAATAGTAGTAGATGCAGAATCGTTTCGGTCTACTTGTCGCGGACGTGATGCCTATATACATGATCATACCTAGATATTCTCATAACTATGCTCAATTCTATCAATTGCTCGACAGTAATTCGTTTACCCACCGTAATACTTATGCTCTTGAGAGAAGCCACTAGTGAAATCTATGGCCCCCGGGTCTATCTTCCATCATATTAATCTTCCAATACTTAGTTATTTACTTTGCCATTTATTTTACTTTGCATCTTTATTTCTCTTTATCATAAAAATACCAAAAATATTATCTTATCATATCTATCAGATCTCACTCTCGTAAGTGACCGTGAAGGGCTTGACAACCCCTTTATCGCGTTGGTTGCGAGGTTCTTATTTGTTTGTGTAGGTGCATGGGACTTGAGTGTGATCTCCTACTGGATTGATACCTTAGTTCTCAAAAACTGAGGGAAATACTTACGCTACTTTGTTGCATCACCCTTTCCTCTTCAAGGGAAAACCAACACAGTGCTCAAGAGGTAGCAAGAAGGATTTCTGGCGCCATTGCCGAGGAGGCTCACGCCAAGTCAAGTCAAAATTTTATCTCCCGTCAACGAGCCATTTCTGGAGCCGTTGCCAGGGAGATTCGCGCCAAGTCAAGTCAAGATTTGACTCCCAACAACGAGTCATTTCAGGCGCCATTGCTAAGTCAAGACATACCAAGTACCCATCACAAACTCTTATCCTTTGCATTACATTATTTGCCATTTGCCTCTCGTTTTCCTCTCCCCCGCTTCACCCTTGCTGTTTTATTCGCCCTCTCTCCCCGTTCCCCTTCTCTTTCCCTATTTGCCTCTTTTTGCCCGTTTCTTGTTTGCTTGTGTGTTGGATTGCTTGCTTGTCACGATGGCTCAATATAATACTAAATTGTGTGACTTTGCCAATACCAACAACAATGATTTTCTTAGCACTCCGATTGCTCCTCTTACCGATGCCGAATCTTGTGAAATTAATGCTTCTTTGTTGAATCTTGTCATGAAAGATCAATTCGCCGGCCTTCCTAGTGAAGATGCCGGTACCCATCTAAACAACTTTGTTGATTTGTGTGATATGCAAAAGAAGAAAGATGTGGATAATGATATTGTTAAATTGAAGCTATTTTCGTTTTCGCTTAGAGATCGTGCTAAAGCTTGGTTTTCGTCTTTGCCTAAAAATAGTATTGATTCATGGAATAAATGCAAAGATGCTTTTATCTCTAAGTATTTTCCTCCCGCTAAGATCATCCCTCTTAGAAACGATATTATGAATTTTAAGCAACTTGATCATGAACATGTTGCATAATCTTGGGAGAGGATGAAATTAATGATACGTAATTGCCCTACACATGGTTTGAATCTTTGGATGATTATACAAAACTTTTATGCCGGATTGAATTTTGCTTCTAGAAATCTTTTAGATTCGGCCGCGGGAGGTACTTTTATGTAAATCACTTTAGGAGAAGCTACTAAACTCCTAGATAATATTATGGTTAATTATTCTCAATGGCACACCGAAAGATCTACTAATAAAAAAGTGCATGCAATTGAAGAGATTAATGTTTTGAGTGGAAAGATGGATGAACTTATGAATTTTTTGCTAATAAGAGTGCTCCTATTGATCCTAATGATATGCATTTGTCTACCTTGATTGAGAATAATAATGAATCTATGGATGTGAATTTTGTTGGTAGGAACAATTTTGGTAATAACGCGTATAGAGGTAATTTTAATTCTAGGCCGTTTCCTAGTAATTCCTCTAATAATTATGGTAATTCCTACAACAATTCCTATGGAAATTATAATAAGATGCCCTCTGATTTTGAATCTAGTATTAAAGAATTTAATACTTCTCAAAAGAGTTTCAATGCTTCGATTGAAGAAAAATTGCTTAAGATTGATGAGTTGGCTAGGAACGTTGATAGGATTTCTCTTGATGTTGATTCTTTGAAACTTAGATCTATTCCACCTAAGCATGATATCAATGAGTCTCTCAAATCCATGAGAACTTCCATTGATGAGTGCAAAGAAAGAATCGCTAGGATGCATGCTAAGAAAGATTGCTTTGTGAAAGCGTGTTCTTCTAGTTTTCATGATAATAAGGATGAAGATCTAAAAGTTATTCATGTGTATCCTATTAAATCTTTGTTTTTCAATATGAATCTTTATAATGATGGGACTGAAGATGAGCCACCTTTACCTAGAAGGTGTTCCAAAAATTCGGAGTTTTTTGATCTTGATGCAAAAATTGTTGAAAGTGGGATTGAAGAAGTTAAAACTTTAAATATTAATGAACCTACTATTTTGGATTTCAAGGAATTTAATTATGATAATTGCTCTTTGATAGATTGTATTCCCTTGTTGCAATCCATGCTAAATTCTCCTCATGCTTATAGTCAAAATAAAGCTTTTACTAAACATATCGTTGATGCGTTGATGTAATCTTATGAAGAAAAACTTGAGTTGGAATTTCTATCCCTAGAAAACTTTATGATGAGTGGGAACCTACAATAAGAATTAAAATTAAAGATCATGAGTGCTATGCTTTGTGTGATTTGGGTGCTAGTGTTTCCACGATTCCAAAAACTTTATGTGATTTGCTAGGTTTCCGTGATTTTGATGATTGTTCTTTAAACTTGTGCTACCTCTTGAGCACTTGCGTTGGTTTTCCTTTGAAGAGGAAAGGGTGATGCAAAAAATGTTGGGTAACGTAGCAATTTCAAAAAAAATCCTACGCACACGCAAAATCATGGTGATGCACAGCAACGAGAGGGGAGAGTGTTGTCCACGTACCCTCGTAGACCGAAAGCGGAAGCATTAGTACAACGTGGTTGATGTAGTCGTACGTCTTCACGATCCGACCGATCAAGTACCGAACGCACGGCACCTCCGAGTTCTGCACACGTTCAACTCGATGACGTCCCTCGAACTCCGATCCAGCTGAGTGTTGAGGGAGAGTTTCGTCAGCACGGCGGCGTGGTGACGATGATGATGTTCTACTGTCGCAGGGCTTCGCCTAAGCACCACTACGATATGATCGAGGTGTATTATGGTGGAAGGGGGCACCGCACACGGCTAAGAGATCAAGAGATCAATTGTTGTCTCTTTGGGGTGCCCCCTGCCCCCGTATATAAATGAGTGGAGGAGGGGGAGGGCTGGCCCTCTCTATGGCGCGCCCTAGGGGAGTCCTAGTCCCACCGGGAGTAGGATTCCCCCTTTCCTAGGGGAGTCCTAGTCCGATGTCCAAATATAGTCGTCCAATATATATCAATCTTTACGTCTCGACCATTTCGAGACTCCTCGTCATGTCCCCGATCTCATCCGGGACTCCGAACTCCTTCGGTACATCAAAACGCATAAACTCATAATATAACCGTCATCAAACTTTAAGCGTGCGGACCCTACGGGTTCGAGAACTATGTAGACATGACCGAGACACCTCTTCGGTCAATAACCAATAGCGGAACCTGGATGCTCATATTGGCTCCTACATATTCTACGAAGATCTTTATCGGTCAAACCGCATAACAACATACGTTGTTCCCTTTGTCATCGGTATGTTACTTGCCCGAGATTCGATCGTCGGTATCTCAATACCTAGTTCAATCTCGTTACCGGCAAGTCTCTTTACTCGTTCTATAATACATCATCCCACAACTAACTCATTAGTTGCAATGCTTGCAGGGCTTATAGTGATGTGCATTACCGAGTGGGCCCGAAGATACCTCTCCGACAATCGGAGTGACAAATCCTAATCTCGAAATACGCCAACCCAACAAGTACCTTTGGAGACACTTGTAGAGCATCTTTATAATCACCCAGTTACGTTGTGACGTTTGGTAGCACACAAAGTGTTCCTCTGGTAAACGGGAGTTGCATAATCTCATAGTCATAGGAACATGTATAAGTCATGAAGAAAGCAATAGCAACAAACTAAACGATCAAGTGCTATGCTAACGGAATGGGTCAAGTCAATCACATCATTCTCCTAATGATGTGATCCCATTAATCAAATGACAACTCATGTCTATGGTTAGGAAACGTAACAATCTTTGATCAACGAGCTAGTCAAGTAGAGGCATACTAGTGACACTATGTTTGTCTATGTATTCACACATGTATTATGTTTCCGGTTAATACAATTCTAGCATGAATAATAAAAATTTATCATGATATAAGGAAATAAATAATAACTTTATTATTGCCTCTAGGGCATATTTCCTTCAGTCTCCCACTTGCACTAGAGTCAATAATCTAGTTCACATCGCCATGTGATTTAATACCAATAGTTCACATCACCATGTGATTAACACCCATAGTTCACATCGACATGTGACCAACACCCAAAGGGTTTACTGGAGTCAATAATCTAGTTCACATCGCTATGGGATTAACACCCAAAGAGTACTAAGGTGTGATCATGTTTTGCTTGTGAGAGAAGTTTAGTCAATGGGTCTGCCACATTCAGATCCGTAAGTATTTTGCAAATTTCTATGTCAACAATACTCTGCATGGAGCTACTCTAGCTAATTGCTCCCACTTTCAATATGTATCCAGATTGAGACTTTGAGTCATCTGGATCGGTGCCAAAACTTGCATCGACGTAACCCTTTACGACGAACCTTTTGTCACCTTCATAATCGAGAAACATATCCGTATTCCACTAAGGATAATTTTAACCAATGTCCGGTGATCTACTCCTAGATCACTATTGTACTCCCTTGCCAAACTCAGGGCAGGGTATACAATAGGTCTGGTACACAGCATGGCATACTTTATAGAACCTATGGCCGAGGCATAGGGAATGACTTTCATTCTCTCTCTATCTTCTGCCGTGGTCGGGTTTTGAGTCTTACTCAACTTCACATCTTTTAACACAGGCAAGAACTCCTTCTTTGACTGTTCCATTTTGAACTACTTCAAAATCTTGTCAAGGTATGTACTCATTGAAAAACTTATCAAGCGTCTTGATCTATCTCTATAGATCTTGATGCTCAATATGTAAGCAGCTTCACCGAGGTCTTTCTTTGAAAAACTCCTTTCAAACATTCATTTATGCTTTGCAGAATAATTCTACATTATCTCCGATCAACAATATGTCATTCACATATACTTATCAGAAATGCTGTAGTGCTCCCACTCACTTTCTTGTAAATACAGGCTTCACCGCAAGTCTGTATAAAATTATATGCTTTGATCAACTTATCAAAGCGTATATTCCAACTCCGAGATGCTTGCACCAGTCCATAGATGGATCGCTAGAGCTTGCATATTTTGTTAGCACCTTTAGGATTGACAAAACTTTCTTGTTGCATCATATACAACTCTTCTTTAATAAATCCATTAAGGAATGTAGTTTTGTTTATCCATTTGCCAGATTTCATAAAATGTGGCAATTGCTAACATGATTCAGATAGACTTAAGCATAGATACGAGTGAGAAACTCTCATCGTAGTCAACACCTTGAACTTGTCGAAAACCTTTTGCGACAATTCTAGCTTTGTAGATAGTAACACTATTATCAATGTCCGTCTTCCTCTTGAAGATCCAATTAATCTCAATGGCTCACCGATCAATGGGTAAGTCAATCAAAGTCCATATTTGTTCTCATACATGGATCTCATCTCAGATTTCATGGCCTCAAGCCATTTCGTGGAATCTGGGCTCATCATCGCTTCCTCATAGTTCGTAGGTTCATCATGGTCAAGTAACATGACCTCTAGAACAGGATTACCGTACCACTCTGGTGCGGATTTCACTCTGGTTTACCTACAGGTTCGATAGTAACTTGATATGAAGTTACATGATCATCATCATTAGCTTCCTCACTAATTGGTGTAGTAGTCACAGGAACATATTTCTGTGATGAACTACTTTCCAATAAGGGAGCAGGTACAATTACCTCATCAAGTTCTATTTTCCTCCCACTCACTTCTTTCGAGAGAAACTCCTTCTCTAGAAAGGATCCATTCTCAGCAACGAATATGTTGCCTTCGGATCTGTGATAGAAGGTGTAGCCAACATTTTCTTTTGGGTATCCTACGAAGATGCACTTCTCCGATTTGGGTTTGAGCTTATCAGGTTGAAACTTTTTCACATAAGCATTGCAACCTCAAACTTTAAGAAATGACAGCTTAGGTTTCTTGCCAAACCATAGTTCATACGGTGTCGTCTCAACGGATTTAGATGGTGCCCTATTTAATGTGAATGTAGCTGTCTCTAATGCATAACCCCAAAACGATAGTGGTTATTGGTAAGAGACATCATAGATCGCAGGATATCTAATAAAGCACGGTTACGATGTTCGGACACACCATTACACTGTGGTGTTCCAGGTGGCGTGAGTAGTGAAACTATTTCACATTGTTTTAACTGAAGGCCAAACTCGTAACTCAAATATTTTACTTCTGCGATCATATCGTAGAAACTTTTATTTTTGTTACGATGATTCTCCACTTCACTCTGAAATTCTTTGAACTTTTCAAATGTTTCAGACTTGTGTTTCATCAAGTAGATATACTCATATCTGCTCAAATCATCTGTGAAGATCAGAAAATAATGATACCTGCCGTGAGCCTCAATATTCATCGGACCACATACATCAGTATGTATGATTTTCAACAAATCTGTTGCTCGCTCCATTGTTCCGGAGAACGGAGTCTTAGTCATCTTACCCATGAGGCATGATTCGCAAGCATCAACTGATTCATAATCAAGTGATTCCAAAAGCCCATCAGCATGGATTTTCTTCATGCGCTTTACACCAATATGACCTAAACGGCAGTGCCACAAATAAGTTGCACTATCATTATTAACTTTGCATCTTTAGGCTTCAATATTATGAAAATGTGTATCACCACGATCGAGATCCAACAAACCATTTTCATTGGGTGTATGACCATAGAAGGTTTTATTCCTGTAAACAGAACAACAGTTTATTCTCTTACTTGAATGAATAACCATATTGCAATAAACATGATCAAATCATATTCATGCTCAACGCAAACACCAAATAACACTTATTTAGGTTCAACACTAATCCCAAAAGTATAGGGAGTGTGCGATGATGATCATATCAATCTTGGAACCACTTCCAACACATATCGTCACTTCACCCTTAACTAGTCTCTGTTCATTCTGCAACTCCCGTTTTGAGTTACTACTCTTAGCAACTGAACTAGTATCAAATACCGAGGGGTTGCTACGAACACTAGTAAAATACACATCAATAATCTGTATATCAAATATACCTTTGTTCACTTTGCCATCCTTCTTATCCGCCAAATACATGGGGCAGTTCCGCTTCCAGTGACCAGTCCCTTTGCAGTAGAAGCACTTAGTCTCAGGCTTAGGACCAGACTTGGGCTTCTTCACTTGAGCAGCAACTTGCTTGCCGTTCTTCTTGAAGTTCCCTTTCTTTCCCTTTGCCCTTTTCTTGAAACTAGTGGTCTTGTTAATCATCAACACTTGATGCTCTTTCTTGATTTCTACCTTCATCGATTTCATCATCATTAAAAGCTCGGGAATTGTTTTCATCATCCCTTGCATACTATAGTTCATCATGAAGTTCTACTAACTTGGTGATGGTGACTAGAGAATTTTGTCAATCACTATTTTATCTGGAAGATTAACTCCCACTTGATTCAAGCGATTGTAGTACCCAGACAATCTGAACACGTGCTCACTGCTTGAGCTATTCTCCTCCATCTTTTAGCTATAGAACTTGTTGGAGACTTCATATCTCTCAACTCGGGTATTTGCTTGAAATATTAACTTCAACTCCTGGAACATCCATATGATCCATGACGTTCAAAACGTCTTTGAAGTCCCGATTCTAAGCTGTTAAGCATGGTGCACTAAACTATCAAGTAGTCATCATATTGAGCTAGCCAAACGTTCATGACGTCTGCATCTGCTCCTGCAATAGGCCTGTCACCTAGCGGTGCATTAAGGACATAATTCTTCTGTGCAGCAATGAGGATAAACCTCGGATCACGGATCCAATCCGCATCATTGCTACTAACATCTTTCAACTTAGTTTTCTCTAGGAACATATCAAAAATAAAACAGAGGAGCTAAACGCGAGCTATTGATCTACAACATAGATATGCTAATACTACCAGGACTAAGTTCATGATAAATTTAAGTTCAATTAATCACATTACTTAAGAACTCCCACTTAGAAAGACATCCCTCTAATCTTCTAAGTGATCACGCGATCCAAATCAACTAAACCATAACCGATCATCACGTGAAATGGAGTAGCTTTCAATGGTGAACATCAATATGTTGATCATATCTACTATATGATTCACGCTCGACCTTTTGGTCTCAGTGTTCCGAGGCCATATCTGCATATGCTAGGCTCGTCAAGTTTAACCTGAGTATTCTGCGTGTGCAAAACTGGCTTGCACCCGTTGTAGATGGACATAGAGCTTATCACACTCGATCATCACGTGGTGTCTGGGCACAACGAACTTTGGCAACGGTGCATACTCAGGGAGAACACTTTTATCTTGAAATTTAGTGAGAGATCATCTTATAATGCTACCGTCAATCAAAGCAAGATAAGATGCATAAAAGATAAACGTCACATGCAATCAATATAAGTGATATGATATGGCCATCATCATCTTGTGCTTGTGATCTTCATCTCCGAAGCACCGTCATGATCACCATCGTCACCGGCGCGACACCTTGATCACCATTGTAGCATCGTTGCCGTCTCACCAATCTTATGCTTCCACGACTATCGCTACCGCTTAGTGATAAAGTAAAGCATTACAGCGCAATTGCATTGCATATAATAAAGCGACAACCATATGGCTCCTGCCAGTTGCCGATAACTCGGTTACAAAACATGATCATCTCATACAATAAAATTTCGGTAAACGGGAGTTGCATAATCTCATAGTCATAGGAACATGTATAAGTCATGAAGAAAGCAATAGCAACAAACTAAACGATCAAGTGCTATGCTAACGGAATGGGTCAAGTCAATCACATCATTCTCCTAATGATGTGATCCCATTAATCAAATGACAACTCATGTCTATGGTTAGGAAACGTAACCATCTTTGATCAACGAGCTAGTCAAGTAGAGGCATACTAGTGACACTCTGTTGGTCTATGTATTCACACATGTATTATGTTTCCGGTTAATACAATTCTAGAATGAATAATAAACATTTATCATGATATAAGGAAATAAATAATAACTTTATTATTGCCTCTAGGGGATATTTCCTTCAGCAAAGTAGCATAAGTATTTCCCTCAGTTTTTGAGAACCAAGGTATCAATCCAGTAGGAGGCCACGCACAAGTCCCTCGCACCTACACAAACAAATAAATCCTCGCAACCAACGCGATAAGGGGTTGTCAATCCCTACACAGTCACTTACGAGAGTGAGATCTGATAGATATGATAAGATAATATATTTTTGGTATTTTTATGATAAAGATGCAAAGTAAAATAAATGGCAAAGGAAATAACTAAGTATTGGAAGATTAATATGATGGAAAATAGACCCGGGGGCCATAGGTTTCACTAGTGGCTTCTCTCAAGAGCATAAGTATTCACGGTGGGTAAACAAATTACTGCTGAGCAATTGACAGAATTGAGCATAGTTATGAGAATATCTAGGTATGATCATGTATATAGGCATCACGTCCGAGACAAGTAGACCGACTCCTGCCTACATCTACTACTATTACTCCACACATCGACCGCTATCCAGCATGCATCTAGAGTATTAAGTTCAAAAGAACAGAGTAACGCTTTAAGCAAGATGACATGATGTAGAGGGATAAACTCATGCAATATGATATAAACCCCATCTTGTTATCCTCGATGGCAACAATACAGTACGTGCCTTGCTGCCCCTACTGTCATTGGGAAAGGACACCGCAAGATTGAACCCAAAGCTAAGCACTTCTCCCATTGCAAGAAAGATCAATCTAGTAGGCCAAACCAAACTGATAATTCGAAGAGACTTGCAAAGATAATCAATCATACATAAAAGAATTCAGAGAAGATTCAAATATTGTTCATAGATAAACTTGATCATAAAGCCACAATTCATCGGTCTCAACAAACACACTGCAAAAGAAGATTACATCGAATAGATCTCCACAAGAGAGGAGGAGAACTTTGTATTGAGATCCAAAAAGAGAGAAGAAGCCATCTAGCTAATAACTATGGACCCGAAGGTCTGAAGTAAACTACTCACACTTCATCGGAGAGGCTATGGTGTTGATATATAAACCCTTTGTGATCGATGCCCCCTCCGGTGGAGCTCCGGAAAAGGCTCCAACATGGGATCTCGTGGATACAGAAAGTTACGGTGGTGGAATTAGGGTTTTGGCTCCGTATCTGGTAGTTTGGGGGTACGTAGGTATATATAGGAGGAAGGAGTACGTCGGTGGAGCAACAGGGGGCCCACGAGGGTGGAGGGCGCGCCTAGGGGGGTAGGCGCGCCACCTACCTCGTGGCCTCCTGGTTGAAGTCTTGACGTAGGGTCCAAGTCCTCTGGATCACGTTCGTTTCGAAAATCACGTTCCCGAAGGTTTCATTCCGTTTGGACTCCGTTTGATATTCTTTTTCTGTGAAACTCTGAAATAGGCAAAAAAACAGCAATTCTGGGCTGGGCCTCCGGTTAATAGGTTAGTCCCAAAAATAATATAAAAGTGTATAATAAAGCCCAATAATGTCTAGAATAGAATATAATATAGCATGGAACAATAAAAAATTATAGATACGTTGGAGACGTATCAAGCATCCCCAAGCTTAATTCCTGCTCGTCCTCGAGTAGGTAAATGATAAAAACAGAATTTTTGATGTGGAATGCTACTTGGCATAATTTCAATGTAATTCTTCTTAATTGTGGTATGAATATTCAGATCCGAAAGATTCAAGATAAAAGTTTAATATTGACATAAAAATAATAATACTTCAAGCATACTAACTAACCAATTATGTCCTCTCAAAATAACATGGCCAAAGAAAGTTCATCCCTACAAAATCATATAGTTTAGTCATGCTCCATTTTCGTCACACAAGAATGCTCTCATCATGCACAACCCCGATGACAATCAAAGCTATTGTTTCATACTTTAGTAATCTCAAACTTTTTCAACCTTCACGCAATACATGAGCGTGAGCCATGGATATAGCACTATGGGTGGAATAGAATATAATGATGGGGGTTATGTGGAGAAGACAAAAAGGGAGAAAGTCTCACATCAACGAGGATAATCAATGAGCTATGGATATGCCCATCAATTGATGTTAATGCAAGGAATAGGGACTGCCATGCAACGGATGCACTAGAGCTATAAATATATGAAAGCTCAACAAAAGAAACTAAGTGGGTGTGCATCCAACTTGCTTGCTCATGAAGACCTAGGGCATTTGAGGAAGCCCATTGTTGGAATATACAAGCCAAGTTCTATAATGAAAAGTTCCCACTAGTATATGAAAGTGACAAAACAAAAGACTCTCTATCATGAAGATTATGGTGCTACTTTGAAGCACAAGTGTGGTAAAGAGGATAGTAACATTGTCCCTTCTCTCTTTTTCTCTTATTTTTTGGGCCTTCTCTTTTTTTATGGCCTTTCTTCCCTTTTTTATTTTTTTATTTTTCCTCACTTGGGACAATGCTCTAGAAAATGATGATCATCACACTTCTATTTATTTACAACTCAATGATTACAACTCGATACTAGAACAAAGTATGACTCTATATGAATGCCTCCGGCGGTGTACCGGTATATGCAATGAACCAAGAGTGACATGTATGAAAGGATTATGACTGGTGGCTTTGCCACAAATACTATGTCAACTACATGATCATGCAAAGCAATATGACAATGATGAACGTGTCATAATAAACGGAACGGTGGAAAGTTGCATGGCAATATATCTCGGAATGGCTATGGGAATGCCATAATAGGTAGGTATGGTGGCTGTTTTTCGGAAGATATAAGGAGGTTTATGTGTCAAAGAGAGCATACCATATCACGGGGTTTGGATGCCCCGGCGAAGTTTGCACCAACTCTCAATGTGAGAAAGGGCAATGCACGGTACCGAAGAGGCTAGCAATGATGGAAAGGTGAGATTGCGTACAATACATGGACTCAACATTAGTCATAAAGAACCCACATACTTATTGCAAAAATATACAAGTCATCAAAAATCAAGCACTACGCGCATGCTCCTAGGGGGGTAGATTGGTAGGAAAAGACCATCGCTCGTCCCCGACCGCCACTCATAAGGAAGACAATCAAAGAACACCTCATGTTTCAAATTTGTTACATAATGTTTACAATACGTGCATGCTACGGGACTTGCAAACTTCAACACAAGTATTTTTTAAATTCACAACTACTCAACTAGCACAACTTTGATATCACTACCTCCATGTCTCAAAACAATCATCAAGCATCAAACTTCTCTTAGTATTCAACACACTCATTAGAAAGTTTTTACTAGTCTTGAATACCTAGCATATTAGGATTATTTAAGTAAATTACCATGCTATTTAAGACTCTCAAAATAATCTAAGTGAAGCATGAGATAATAATAGTTTCTATAAAACAAATCCACCACCGTGCTCTAAAAGATATAAGTGAAGTACTAGAGCAAAAACTATATAACTCAAAAGATATAAGTGAAGCACATAGAGTATTCTAATAATTTCTGAATCATGTGTGTCTCTCTCAAAAGGTGTGTACAGCAAGGATGATTGTGGTAAACTAAAAAGCAAAGACTCAAATCATACAATACGCTCCAAGCAAAACACATATCATGTGATGAATAAAAATATAGCTCCAAGTAAAGTTACCGATGGAAGTAGACGAAAGAGGGGATGCCTTCCAGGGCATCCCCAAGCTTTGGCTTTTAGGTGTCCTTAGATTATCTTGGGGTGCCATGGGCATACCCAAGCTTAGGCTATTGCCACTCCTTGTTCCATAATCCATCAAATCTTTCACCCAAAACTTGAAAACTTCACAACACAAAACTTAAAGTAGAAAATCTCGTGAGCTCCGTTAGCGAAAGAAAAAAAACACCACTTCAAGGTACTGTAATGAACTCATTATTTATTTATATTGGTGTTAAACCTACTGTATTCCAACTTCTCTATGGTTTATAAACTATTTTACTAGCCATAGATTCATCAAAATAAGCAAACAACACACGAAAAACAGAATCTGTCAAAAACAGAACAGTCTGTAGTAATCTGTAGCTAACGCAAGATATGGAACCCCAAAAATTCTAAAATAAATTTCTGGACGTGAGGAATTTATCTATTAATCATCTGCAAAAATAATTAACTAAAAATCACTTTCCAAATAAAAATGGCAGCAATTCTCATGAGCGCTAAAGTTTCTGTTTTTTACAGCAAGATTAAAAAGACTTTCCCCAAGTCTTCCCAACGGTTCTACTTGGCACAAACACTAATTAAACACAAAAAACACAACCAAAACAGATGCTAGATAAATTATTTATTACTAAACAGGAGCAAAAAGCAAGGAATAAAAATAAAATTGGGTTGCCTACCAACAAGCGCTATCGTTTAACGCCCCTAGCTAGGCATAAAAAGCAAGGATAGATCCAGGTATTGTCATCTTTGGTAGGCAATTCTTCAATGAGGCATCTATCATCCTTAAGAGTTTCTTTCTTTTTATTAATTACCAAACTTTTAGGCACAAGATCGAAAAATTCATTTGTAACAATTGGTTCCTTAATGATAGCAAAAAGATTGGGATGAATACTTATAGATTTGAGATCCGCAGTTTCCTTACTAGAGGATTCACCCTTATTTTTAGGAACATACATAAGCTTGGCAATTTTAGTTGGAGGACTTGGAGTATTCTTTACAGAGGAAAAAGCGGTTCCCAAGTTGGTAATGATATTCTCAAGTTTATTGATTCTAGTGGAATCCTGATTTATTTTCTCATTAACTATGGGTTCATTCTCCTTAATATTTTTCAAATTGACTCCTACTTTAGATCCATATTGAGTGATTCGGTTGTGGATCTTTTTATCCAAATTTTCAATTAGCTCTACGGTAGCAACTTTATTTTCAATTATTTCAAGTCTTTGCATTACATGCTCCAAAGTTAACATAGTTCCATTAATCATAAGAGGGCGTGAGCCAAACAAATCTATCATAGCATTATAAGAATCAAAAGTATGGCTACCCAAGAAATTCCCTCATGTAATGGTATCAAGGATATATCTGTACCAAGGAGTAGTGCCTACATAAAAATTGCGGAGAAGAATGGAAGTGGATTGCTTCCTGGTAGATCTATTTTGAGCATTGCAAATCATATACCAAGCATCTTTTAAATTTTCTCCTTCCCTTTGTTAATTAAGAACTTCATTCTCGGGAGATAAAGGAACAGATAGGGGACTAGCCATAATGACAAGCAAGCGAAAAAGAGGCGAACGGAAAAGAGAGGGCAAATAAAACGGCAAGGGTGAAGTGGGGGAGAGGAAAACGAGAGACAAATGGCAAATAATGTAATGCGGGAGATGAGGGTTTGTGATGGGTACTTGGTGTGTTGACTTTTGCGTAGACCTCCCCGGCAACGGCGCCAGAAATCCTTCTTGCTACCTCTTGAGCACTTGCGTTGGTTTTCCCTTGAAGCGCAAAGGGTGATGCAGCAAAGTAGCGTAAGTATTTCCCTCAGTTTTTGAGAACCAAGGTATGAATCCAGTAGGAGGCCGTGCACAAGTCCCTCACACCTACACAAACAAATAAATCCTCACAACCAACGCGATAAGGGGTTGTCAATCCCTACACCGTCACTTATGAGAGTGAGATCTGATAGATATGATAAGATAATATTTTTGGTATTTTTGTGATAAAGATGCAAAGTAAAATAAATGGCAAAGGAAATAACTAAGTATTGGAAGATTAATATGATGGAAAATAGACCCGGGGGCCATAGGTTTCACTAGAGGCTTCTCTCAAGAGCATAAGTATTCACGGTGGGTAAACAAATTACTGCTGAGCAATTGACAGAATTGAGCATAGTTATGAGAATATCTAGGTATGATCATGTATATAGGCATCACGTCCGAGACAAGTAGACCAACTCCTGCCTGCATCTACTACTATTACTCCACACATCGACCGCTATCCAGCATGCATCTAGAGTATTAAGTTCAAAAGAACAGAGTAACGCTTTAAGCAAGATGACATGATTTAGAGGGATAAACTCATGCAATATGATATAAACCCCATCTTGTTATCCTCGATGGCAACAATACAGTACGTGCCTTGCTGCCCCTACTGTCATTGGGAAAGGACACCGCAAGATTGAACCCAAAGCTAAGCACTTCTCCCATTGCAAGAAAGATCAATCTAGTAGGCCAAACCAAACTGATAATTCGAAGAGACTTGCAAAGATAACCAATCATACATAAAAGAATTCAGAGAAGATTCAAATATTGTTCATAGATAAACTTGATCATAAAGCCACAATTCATCGGTCTCAACAAACACACTGCAAAAGAAGATTACATCGAATAGATCTCCACAAGAGAGGAGGAGAACTTTGTATTGAGATCCAAAAAGAGAGAAGAAGCCATCTAGCTAATAACTATGGACCCGAAGGTCTGAAGTAAACTACTCACACTTCATCGGAGAGGCTATGGTGTTGATATATAAACCCTTTGTGATCGATGCCCCCTCCGGTGGAGCTCCGGAAAAGGCTCCAACATGGGATCTCGTGGATACAGAAAGTTACGGTGGTGGAATTAGGGTTTTGGCTCCGTATCTGGTAGTTTGGGGGTACGTAGGTATATATAGGAGGAAGGAGTACGTCGGTGGAGCAACAGGGGGCCCACGAGGGTGGAGGGCGCGCCCAGGGGGGTAGGCGCGCCCCCTACCTCGTGGCCTCCTGGTTGAAGTCTTGACGTAGGGTCCAAGTCCTCTGGATCACGTTCGTTCCGAAAATCACGTTCCCGAAGGTTTCATTCCGTTTGGACACCGTTTGATATTCTTTTTCTGCGAAACTCTGAAATAGGCAAAAACAACAATTCTGGGTTGGGCCTCCGGTTAATAGGTTAGTCCCAAAAATAATATAATAGTGTATAATAAAGCCCAATAATGTACAAAACAGAATATAATATAGCATGGAACAATAAAAAATTATAGATACGTTGGAGACGTATCAACTTGCACCTTGCGGATTCCACTATTAAGAAACCTATGGGAAGAATTAATGATGTTCTTATTGTTGCAAATAGGAACTATGTGCCCGTAGATTTCATTGTTCTTGATATATATTGCAATCCTTCATGTCCTATTATTCTTGGTAGACCTTTCCTTAGAACGATTGGTGCAATTATTGATATGAAGGAAGGGAATATTAGATTCCAATTTCCGTTAAGGAAAGGCATGGAAAACTTTCATACAAAGAAAATTAAATTACCATATGAATCTATTATGAGAGCCACTTTTGGATTGCCTATCAAAGATGGCAATACCTAGATCTATCTTCGCTTTTATGCCTAGCTAGGGGCGTTAAACGATAGCGCTTGTTGGTAGGCAAACCAATTTTATTTTTATTCCTTGCTTTTTCTCCTGTTTAGTAATAAATAATTTATCTAGCCTCTGTTTTGGTTGTGTTTTTTGTGTTTAGTTAGTGTTTGTGCCAAGTAGAACCGTTGGGAAGACTTAGGGAAAGTCCTTTTGATCTTGCTGTAAAAAACAGAAACATTAGCGCTCATGAGAATCACTGCCATGTTTATTTGGAAGGTGATATTTAGTTAATTCTTTTTGCAGATTATTAATAGATAAATTCCTCACGTCCAGAAATTTATTTTAGAATTTTTGGGGTTCAAGAAGTTGCGTTAGCTACTGATTACTACAGACTGTTCTGTTTTTTTACAGATTCTGTGTTTTTTGTGTTGTTTGCTTATTTTGATGAATCTATGGCTAGTAAAAGAGTTTATAAACCATAGAGAAGTTGGAATATAGTAGGTTTAACACCAATATAAATAAAGAATGAGTTCATTACAGTACCTTGAATTGATGTTTTGTTTTCTTTCGCTAACGGAGCTCACGAGATTTTCTATTTTGAGTTTTGTGTTGTGAAGTTTTCAAGTTTTGGGTAAAGATTTGATGGATTATGGAACAAAGAGTGGCAAGAGCCTAAGCTTGGGTATTCCCATGGCACCCCAAGGTAAAATTCAAGGACACCAAAAAGCCTAAACTTGGGTATGCCCCGGAAGGCATCCCCTCTCTCGTCTTCGTCTATCTGTAACTTTACTTGGAGCTATATTTTTATTTACCACATGATATGTGTTTTGCTTGGAGCATCTTGTATGATTTGAGTCTTTGATTTTTAGTTTACCATAATCATCCTTGCTGTACACACCTTTTGAGAGAGACTCACATGATTTGAAATTTATTAGAATACTCTATGTGCTTCACTTATATCTTTTGAGCTATATAGTTTTTGCTCTAGTGCTTCACTTATATCTTTTAGAGCACGGTGGTGGATTTGTTTTATAGAAACTATTGTTCTCTCATGCTTCACTTATATTATTTTGAGAGTCCTTTAGAACAACATGGAAATTTGCTATAATATAAAAACTTTCATATAAGTGCATTGAATACTATGAGAAGTTTGATACTTGATAATTGTTTTGAGATATGGAGATGGTGATATTAGAGTCATGCTAGTTGAGTAGTTGTGAATTTGAGAAATACTTGTGTTGAAGTTTGTGGTTCCTGTAGCATGCACGTATGGTGAACCGTTATGTGATGAAGTCGGAGCATGATTTATTTATTGATTGTCTTCCTTATGAGCGGCGGTCGGGGACGAGCGATGGTCTTTTCCTACCAATCTATCCCCCTAGGAGCATGCGTGTAATACTTTGCTTTGGTAACTTATAGATTTTTGCAATAAGTATGTGAGTTCTTTATGACTAATGTTGAGTCCATGGATTATACGCACTCTCACCCTTCCACCATTGCTAGCCTCTCTAGTATCGCGCAACTTTCGCCGGTACCATAAACCCACTATATACCTTCCTCAAAACAGCCACCATACCTACCTATTATGGCATTTCCATAGCCATTCCGAGATATATTGCCATGCAACTTTCCACCGTTCCGTTATTATGACACGCTTCATCATTGTCATATTGCTTGCATGATCATGTAGTTGACATCGTATTTGTGGCAAAGCCACCGTTCATAATTTTTCATACATGTCACTCATGCATCATTGCACATCCCGGTACACCGCTGGAGGCATTCACATAGAGTCATATTTCGTTCTAAGTATTGAGTTGTAAGTAAATAAAGTGTGATGATCATCATTATTAGAGCATTGTCCCAAGTGAGGAAAGGATGATGGAGACTATGATTCCCCCAGAAGTCGGGATGAGACTCCGGATGAAAAAAGAAGAAGAAAAGAGGCCAAAAAAAGAAGAAAGAAGGCTGAGGGAGTCCTGGATTAGGGGGTCTCTGGACAGCCGGACTATATCCTTTGGTCGGACTGTTGGACTACGAAGATACAAGATTGAAGACTTCGTCCCATGTCCGGATGGGACTTTCCTTGGCGTGGAAGGCAAGCTTGGCAATAAGGATATGTAGATCTCCTCCCTTGTAACCGACTCTGTGTAACCCTAGCCCCCTCCGGTGTCTATATAAACCGGAGGGTTTAGTCCGTAGGACAATGGACAATCATACCATAGGCTAGCTTTTAGGGTTTGGCCTCTACGATCTCGTGGTAGATCAACTCTTGTAATACTCATATCATCAATATCAATCAAGCAGGGCATAGGGTATTACCTCCATCAAGAGGGCCCGAACCTGGGTAAACATCGTGTCCCCTGCCTCCTGTTACCATCCGCCTTAGACGCGCAGTTCGGGACCCCCTACCCGAGATCCACCGGTTTTGACACCGACATTGGTGCTTTCATTGAGAGTTCCACTGTGCCGTCACCATAAGGCTTGATGGCTCCTTCGATCATCGGCAACGATGCGGTCCAGGGTGAGGTTTTTCTCCCCGTACAGATCTTCGTATTCGGTGGCTTCGCACTGCGGGCCAATTCGCTTGGCCATCTGGAGCAGATCGAGAGCTACGCCTCTGGCCATCAGGTCAGGTTCGGAAACTTAAACTACACTGCCGACATCAGCGGAGACTTGATCTTTGACAGATTCGAGCCCAGGTCAGGTGCGCCGCACAATCACGACGAGCATGACGTAACTCTGCCATCGGATAGTGTTCAGGAGATCGCATCTGCAACTACTCCGGCCTTCAATCTGGAGCAAATTGCGCCATCCGAGGACGGAGGGATAGACCCCGCCATGGAGGCCCCACTCTCAGTGGCGATAGAGTCGGATACTGAATTCACCCCTTACGAGAGCCGTGTCGCCGAACCATGGGATTCGTCTCTGTCCACAGACTCCGAGCCGCCTGCTTCCGTGCCTATCGAATCCGATTGGGCACCGATCATGGAGTTCACCTCCGCGGATATCTTTCAGCACTCACCTTTTGGCGATGTGCTAAATTCATTAAGGTCTCTCTCCTTGACGGGAGAACCTTGGCCGAACTATGTCCGGCTAGAATGGGATGCGGACGATGGGGAAATTTGCTGCCTACCCACCACCCACTTAGTAGCCACTGTCGATGATTTAACCGACATGCTCGACTTGGACTCCGAAGACATCGACGGTATGGACGACGATGCGGGAGACGAGCAGGAACCACCGCCCACAGGGCGCTGGACTGCCACCTCGTCATATGATATATGCATGGTGGACACAGGACACCCCCAAAGAAGGCAATGGCGACGAGACAACGGTGGATGAGCCCTCCAAGAAGCAACCCAAGCGCTGACGTCAGCGGCGCCGCTCTAAGTCCCGCCACAGCAAAAGTAGTGATACCGGCACAAGAGATAATACCCCTCCAGATAGTGCCGAAGACAACCACAATCCCCTCCAGCACGATGTAGAGCGGGAGGGTGAACAAGCTAGCCCTCCAGAGAAGGCAGCAGATGGAGAATCGGAGGAGGACAATTACATGCCTCTCTCCGAAGACGAGGTGAGCCTCGGCAACGAAGAATTTGTCGTGCCTGAGGATCCTGTCGAGCAGGAGCGCTCAAGCGCCGGCTTATGGCCACAACAAATAGCCTGAAGAAAAAGCAACAACAGCTTCAAGTTGATCAAGACTTGCTAGCAGATAGATGGACCGAAGTCCTTGCGGCCGAGGAATACGAACTCGAGCGCCCCTCCAAGAATTACCCAAAGCGCAGGTTGCTACCCCACTTCGAGAAGGAAGCATTGAAACCTACATCACCAGTGTACGATGTGGCTGACCGGCCACCTCGTGGCCGAGCCAGAGAGGCATTTCGGCCTGAAGTTCAGCCTGCACCCCGCCGCCACTCAAACAAAAATACCAAGGCCCGGGGCAACACACGGGACCTGTGATACGTATTGGAAAACAAGGAAAAACATGCAAGATCGATCTACGGATCACGGGGGTGCGCACCAATACGCGACGAGGATCGTCACGCCAAATACACTAAAAGCAAATCCGGCTGAGCCGGACACGGCAGACAAGACCCGTATGAACCGTGTCACCATATAGCCCGGCACAGAGGCGCCGCACACCCCTTATGCTTGACTGATGAAGTAATGGATCACGAATTCCCAGAAGAGTTTAAACCCGTAAACATTGAATTATACGATGGCACTACAGACCCCGCGGTATGGATAGAATACTTCTTCCTCCACATTCATATGTTCCGCGGGGATAACCTACATGCCATCAAGTATCTCCCACTCAAACTCAAAGGGCCGGCTCGGCATTGGCTCAATAGCTTGCCGGCAAACTCCATAGGAAGTTGGGAGAACCTGGCAGAGGCATTCCTGGACAATTTCCAGGGCACTTACGTGCGACCGCCGGACACTGACGATTTAAGTCATATAACTCAGCAGCCAGTGGAATCGGCCAGGAAATTCTGGACCTGGTTCCTAACCAAGAAGAACCAAATTGTCGAATGTCCGGATGCAGAGGCCTTAGTGGCATTTAAGCATAATATCCGTGATGAATGGACAGCCCGACACCTCGGCCAGGAGAAGCCAAAATCCATGGCAGCCCTCACGACACTTATGACCCGCTTTTGTGCGGGCGAAGATAGCTGGTTGGCTTGTAGTACCAATACAGCAAGCAAACTTGGCATATCACAAGCTAGGGATAGCAATGGCAAACCATGACGCAACAAACACAAGCACCGCAAATACGGTGAAAACGCCAAAAATACGGCAATTAATGTCGGGTTCAGGGTCTCAAAGTCTGGTCAGCTGAAAGGGCCGCCCAAAAATACAAATCCGGGTCCATCCAGTCTGGACCGCATACTCGCTCGCCAATGCCAAATTCATGGCACCCCAGAAACGCCAACCACCCATACCAACAGAGAATGCTGGGTCTTCAAACAAGCCGGCAAGGCAGGCGCCAAAAATGAAGAGGGGTCTCAAAGCAACAATAGCGACAAAGAGCCCAGATCGCTGAACACAAGAGGGTAAAAGAAAATCCCCCCCCCCCATACTCATTCGGTGAATGTGGTAAATACCACCCAAATTGCCCACTTGGACCAGATATGCACCCTCAGGGATGGCGGCTCAACGGAACTCGCCGTCCCACAATATAAGCTAGGGCCGGTCACCATCAACCGCATGGATCGTCCGGTTAACGCCAATCGGGGCAATCCAGCCGCACTAATCCTCGACCCAATAGTAGATGGGTTCCACCTCACTCGAGTCCTTATGGACGGAGGTAGCAGTTTAAATCTTCTTTACCAGGATACAGTGCGCAAGATGGGCATCAATCATTCAGGGATCAAGCCCACTAAGGCCACTTTTAGAGGCATCATACCAGGCATGGAGGTTAGCTGTACAGGCTCCATTGCCCTTGAGGTATTCTTCGGATCACCAGAAAATTACTGTATCGAAGAGTTAATCTTCGAAATCGCCCCTTTCCGCAGTGACTATCAAGCACTACTCGGGCGAACCGCGTTCGCTCGATTCAACGCGGTGCCACATTATGCCTACCGTAAGCTCAAAATGCCCGGTCCACGCGGCGTCATCACGGTTCATAGAAAGGTCGAACCTTCCTTCGGCACCTACAAATACATTGCTGCCTTAGCAGCAGGAACAACGAGCAGCACCTTGCAGCCGAACCTCGAGTCGATGCCCAGGCTCCCGGACACCGTCAAGGGGCTCCGAACTACTTCACGGAAGGATACCCCGGCTCGTCCAGAGCTCAACTAAACATCCCGGCGAAGGCCATGACAGGCCGAACTCAGCGGTTCAACCGCCCTCCGGCACGCAAACATTTCTTATATTTCCTTCGCAGGTTCACCTTTGCACCGACTAGGACGGACTCCACAGAGGCAGCTCGAACGCGTCAGGGGATCCTTAGACATTCCCCGCAGCGAACGTCCAGCTACAATACGGGTCCGCACTCAACCTCTTCCCCCTGGTCATAGCAGGTTCTACTATCACAACTCTTTTTTATTTTTATCACATTACTTGTACCCATACGCATAGACATATTATTCAAATACAACATGTGGATTTATATGATGTTTACCTGTTGAATATTTCTTACCGAAATCATTTCATCAAATGGCATCCGTACACAGTGATATGCCTTAAATATGCCACGGGCTTCGTTTTCCCCGTAACACGGCAATAAAAGTCCGAACACCTTCATGCAAGTTCAGCACCCCTCACTCATAGCATTATATGCATCAGCTCCGAATCATGTCTTGGATCAATAGTTGGGTTTGCCCGGCTCCCATGTTTTGGTACCTTACATTTCGCTATATCGGCTAAGGTAGCACTGGGAGAACTACTGCGATTGTGTCCCGGTTCTTCCGAATGAGCACCTCAGTAGAGAAAGCCGAAAACTGACTGTCATGTGATACGTCTCCGTCGTACATACTTTTCCAAACACTTTTGCCCTTGTTTTGGACTCTAACTTGTATGATTTGAATGGAACTAACCCGGACTGACGCTTTTTTCAGCAGAATTGCCATGGTATTGTTTTATGTGCAGAAAACGAATATTCTCGGAATTACCTGAAACTTCACGGAACATCTTAGAAAAAATAATAAAAAATCCTCGCCAAAGATGAAGACCAGGGGGCCCACACCCTTCTCACGAGGGTGGGGGGCGCGCCCCCTACCTCGTGGGCCCCCTGGATGCCCTCCGACGCCAACTCCAACTCTATATATTTGCTTTTGGAGAGAAAAAATCAGAGAGAAGAAATCATCGCGTTTTATGATACGGAGCCACCCCCAAGCCCTAAAACCTCTCGGGAGGGCTGATTTGGAGTCCGTTCGGGGCTCCGGAGAGGGGGATTCATCACCGTCGTCATCATCAACCATCCTCCATCACCAATTTCATGATGCTCACCGCCGTGCGTGAGTAATTCCATCGCAGGCTTGCTGGACGGTGATGGGTTGGATGAGATTTATCATGTAATCGAGTTAGTTTTGTTAGGGTTTGATCCCTAGTATCCATTATGTTCTGAGATTGATGTTGCTATGACTTTGCTATGCGTAATGCTTGTCACTAGGGCCTGAGTGCCATGATTTCAGATCTGAACCTATTATGTTTTCATGAATATATGTGAGTTCTTGATCCTATCTTGCAAGTCTATAGTCACCTACTATGTGTTATGATCCGGCAACCCCGAAGTGACAATAATCGGGACCACTCCCAGTGATGACCATAGTTTGAGGAGTTCATGTATTCACTATGTGCTAATGCTTTGTTCCGGTTCTCTATTAAAAGGAGGCCTTAATATCCCTTAGTTTCCAATAGGACCCCGCTGCCACGAGAGGGTAGGACAAAAGATGTCATGCAAGTTCTTTTCCATAAGCACGTATGACTATATACAGAATACATGCCTACATTACATTGATGAATTGGAGCTAGTTCTGTGTCACCCTATGTTATGGCTGTTACATGATGAACCGCATCCGGCATAATTATCCATCACTGAATCCGGTGCCTACGAGTTTTCCATATACTGGTTTACGCTTATTTACTTTCCCGCTGCTACTGTTACAATCACTACAAAATACCAAAAACATTACTTTTGCTGTCTTTACTTTTGTTGCCGCTACCACCACTATCATATTATTGTGCTACTAAACACTTTGCTGCAGATACTAAGTTTCCAGGTGTGGTTGAATTGACAACTCACCTGATAATACTTGAGAATATTCTTTGGCTCCCCTTGTGTCGAATCAATAAATTTGGGTTGAATACTCTACCCTCGAAAGCTGTTGCGATCCCCTATACTTGTGGGTTATGAAGACCAATTTCTGGCGCCGTTGCCAGGGAGCATAGCTCTATTCTTTGAGTCACTTGGGATTTATATCTGCTTATCACTATGAAGAACTTGAGAGATCCAAAAACCAAGATCTATACCTCAACTACGAGGGGAGGTAAGGAACTGCCATCTAGCTCTGCACTTGATTCACCTTCTGTTATGAGTAAGTTAGTGACACCTACACCTGCTTCTGCTATTCGTTCTGATATATCGCATGTTATTGATGATGCCACTTCTGCTATGCATGATACTTATGATAAAACTGCTTCTATGCCTGATACTACTGTGCCCCTTGGTGAATTTCTTGATGAACAAATTGCTAGGGCTAGAGAAAAAGAAATTATTGAATCTGAATACGATGATGCTAGTGATGATGAAAATATGCCTGTTATTCCTGAGGGCTATCTTTTTGATATGGAATCTTCTGCCGCTATTTTAGCTTGGAGAGATAGATATGAGCTTAAGAGGTTATTAATTAAATGAAACAAAGAATCACTTAGAGATAAAATGAAACCCGACCCTGCTTTTGCTACTTCACCTATATGTGTTCCTGATAAGGATTATGAATTCTTTGTTGATCCTGATATAATTACTTTGGTTGAATCTGATCCGTTTTATGGCTATGAATCTGAAACTGTTATGGCACATCTTACTAAGTTAAATGATATAGCTGCCCTGTTCACTAATGATGAGAGATCGCGTTACTTTTATATACTCAAAATATTTCCATTCTCATTAAAGGGTGATGCTAAGATATGGTTTAATTCTCTTGATCCTGGTTGTGTGCGTAGTCCCCAGGATATGATTTATTACTTCGCCGCTAAATATTTCCCTGCTCATAAGAAACAAGCTATTTTGAGGGAAATATACAACTTCATGCAAATTAAAGAAGAGAGTCTCCCACAAGCTTGGGGGAGGCTTCTCAAGTTACTTAATGCTTTGCCTGATCATCCTCTTAAGAAACCCGAAATACTTGATATCTTTTATAATGGACTAACCGATGCTTCCAGAGATTACCTGGATAGTTGTGTTGGTTCTCTTTCAGGGAAAGAACACCGGATGAAGCTGAAATTCTATTGAATAATATGTTGATAAATGAAAATAATTGGGCACCTCCTCAGCCAGCTCCTAAGCCAGCTCCTGAGCCAACTCCTGCCCCAATTACTGAACCTATTCCTAAACCAACTCCGAAGAAGAGAGGTGTTCTATTTCTCAGTCCCGAAGATATGCAAGAGGCAAAGAAATCTATGAAAGAAAAAGGTATTAAAGCTGAAGACGTTAAGAATTTACCTCCTATTGAAGAAATACATGCTCTTAATTCACCGCCTGTAGAAGAAACATATGATCTCAATTCTTTATTTACTGAAGAACCTCCTGATTCCGATATCCCGACACATGTAGTAAAGGTAAATTCTCTCTATAGATATGATAAAGCTAAAGTCCCTCCTACTAAAATTGCTAGTCAGTGCTTGGATGAGTTTGATAACTTTATGTTTAAGCAAGATGACTTCAATGCTTATTTTGGTAGACAATTAAAAGAAAATGCTTATATGATTAGACGCTTGGGTGATTATATGGTTGATATTAAAGGTGAACTTAAACTTGTTAGCAAACATGCTTCTATGGTTACCACTCAAGTAGAACAAGTACTTAAGGCTCAAAAAGAAGTGCTTGATGAAATGAATAGTAATAAAAATGATTATGTTATTAGAGTGGCTACTAGAACTGGTAGAATGACTCAGGAACCTTTGTATCCTGAAGGACACCCTAAGAGAACCGAGCAAGATTCTCAAAGAAATAATATTGATGTTCCTAGTTCTTCTAAAAAGAAGAAGAAGAAAAATGATAGAACTATGCAAACTTCTAGTGAACCTATTACTGAACCACGTGATAATCCAAATGATATTTCTATGTCTGATGCTGAAACACAATCTGGTAATGAACATGAACCTAGTGAAAATATTAATGATAATGTTCATGATGATGCTCAACCTAGTAATGATAATGATGTAGAAATTGAACCTGCTATTGATCTTGATAACCCACAATCAAAGAATCAATGTTATGATAAAAGAGACTTTGTTGCTAGGAAACATGGTAAAGAAAGGGAACCTTGGGTTCAGAAACCCATGCCTTTTCCTCCGAAACCATCCAAGAAAAAGGATGATGAGGATTTTGAGCTCTTTGCTGAAATGATTAGGCCTATCTTTTTGCGTATGAGATTAACTGATGTGCTCAAAACAAATCCTTATGCTAAATATATGAAGGATATCATTACTAATAAAAGAAAGATACCAGAAGCTGAAATTTCCACCATGCTTGCTAATTATACTTTTAAGGGTGGAATACCAAAGAAACTTGGAGACCCCAGAGTACCTACTATACCTTGCTCCATTAAAAGAAATTATATTAAAACTGCTTTATGTGATCTTGGAGCCGGTGTTAGTGTTATGCCTCTCTCTTTATATCATAGACTTGACTTGAATAAGCTGACACCTACCGAAATATCTTTGCAAATGGCTGATAAATCAACTGATATACCTGTCGGTATCTGTGAGGATGTGCCTATTGTGGTTGCAAACGTTACTATTTTAACGGACTTTGTTATACTTGATATTCCCGAGGATGATAGTATGTCTATTATTCTTGGAAGACCTTTTCTTAATACTGCAGGGGCTGTTATTGATTGCAACAAAGGCAATGTCACTTTTCATGTTAATGGTAATGAGCATACGGTACACTTTCCGAGGAAACAACCTGAAGTTCACAGTATCAACTCTATTGGAAAAATTCCATCGATTATATTTGGAGGTTTTGAATTTCCTCTTCCTACTGTCAAGAAGAAATATGATATTCTTATTATTGGCGATGTGCATATCCCCGTTGAGGTAACTTAGTGTTATTCGAAATTTCTCCGGTTTCATGATTATCGGAATGAGTTTGTTAACAAGACTTGATCAACCTTGTTAGTGGATTCTTTTTGATGAGCATGAGATGGATGAAACTAGAAGCACAAACTTCTGTACCCTCTCTATACTTTCTGTTAATTAGTAGAAATAAAGTAAAATAGTATTTTTCTGTGTGTTTCCTGACTTATCCGTGCAACATAAAAATATCCCAAAAATAGAAGTCCTCAGAATGACATGCCAATTTAATATGATTTTTTCAGGAATATTTGAGGATTTACTGTGCAAAAATTACCGCGGGAGGAGCTGCCACCTGGCCACGAGGGTGGTGGGCGCCCCCCCTAGGGCGCCCCCTGCCTCGTGGGCCCACGATGGCCCTCCTCTACCTATCCCAGCACCCATCTTCTTCCTCTGTCTCACACAAACCTGAAAAACCAACTCAAGCACGAGTTCCAGCCACTTTTGCTGTGATTTTTGATCTCCTTGCTCAAAGCACCTCTCGCAAAACTGCTTGGGGAGATTGTTCATTGGTATGTGACTCCTCCATTGGCCCAATTAGTTTTTGTTCTAGTGCTTTATTCTTTGCAAATTTGTGCTGCATAGGTGACCATGTTCTTGAGCTTGCATGTCAAATTTATATGGTTCCAAGTAGTTCTAATGCTTGATATAGGCTCTAGGCACTTGTAGGAGTAGTTGCTATCAGTTTTATTGAAGTTGGTTCACTTTTGTACGCGATTGCTATGCGCGATGCTGACGAGGATCCACCAAGAGATGCTCCAGTACGGCCTTGCGAATGGCCGTCGGAAAATTTTATGGACCGTGCGGGAATCAAAGAAGAATTCAAAGCATATTTGCGCAATGCCGGTTTTGAGGATTTTGAGGCTAACAAATGCCCCCAATATCATGATCTCACAAGTTCATTTGTGAGGAGGTTTGAGTATTCATCTTCGCGTAATTCTTCTTCAGTCATGTTTGATCTTTATGACAAATCTTATACCATGGACCTAGAGGATTTCACTCTTGCATGCAAACTTCCATCATGGGGCAGTATTAGGGATCCCCCTAAATCTGAATTTAGAAACTTCCTTGCTAGTATAACTATAGGGGAATCTAGAGATATAACGTAGGCTACCATAGGGAGCATTCACTTTCCTGCCATACATTATTTTGCTCTCTTCATCAGTAGATGCATAAATGCTAAGGATGAAGCATGTCACATGTGTGTCCCTGATCTTAGCATTCTTAGGAGTGTTGTGTTAGGAGACCAATCTTATCATACGGGAGCCATTGTAGCTCGTAGGTTGCATCATAATAGACATAATGGAGATTTCTTTGGAGGAATTTATGCAACCCGCTTAGCTCATTTTCTTGCGATAGACATTCGTGAGGGTGATACAGAGTTGCCTCCTGCATATTTAGATTATAACTCTATGGCTTCGCATCAGTTTGTCGAGAGGCCTGAATCACCTCTCTTATATCGTTTAATTTTTGATAAACGACGTGTTTTCCGCATTACTCTCCCTGCTCCTGCCTTCTTTGATTCACAGACAAAAGGAAGATATGTTATTACCAGAGAGGAGGAAGAATAGTATGAGAGGGGAGCGGAGGCAGCTCGACTCCACGCTGCAGCTCAGCAGGCGATAACCGCTGCAGATCAGTATGATCCCAACTATTCTTCCTCATCACAGTACTGTTGGGAAATGTAGTAATTTCAAAAAAAATCCTACGCACACGCAAGATCATGGTGATGCATAGCAACGAGAGGGAAGAGTGTTGTCTACGTACCCTCGTAGACCGAAAGCGGAAGCGTTAGCACAACGCGGTTGATGTAGTCGTACGTCTTCACGGCCCGACCGATCAAGCACCGAAACTACGACACCTCCGAGTTCTAGCACACATTCAGCTCAATGACGATCCCTGGACTCCGATCCAGCAAAGTGTCGGGGATGAGTTCCGTCAGCACGACAGCGTGGTGACAATCTTGATGTTCTACCGTCGCAGGGCTTCGCCTAAGCACCGCTACAATATTATCGAGGATTATGGTGGAGGGGGCCACCGTACACGGCTAAGAGATCAATGATCAATTGTTGTGTCTATGTGGTGCCCCCTTGCCCCCGTATATAAAGGAGTGGAGGAGGGGGTCGGCCAAGGAGGGTGGCGCGCCCTAAGGGGGAGTCCAACTCCCATAGGGAGTAGGACTCCCCCTTTTCCTATTAGGAGTAGGAGAGGGAAGGAAGAGGAAGGAGGGAGGAAGGAAAGGGGGGCCGGCCCCCCTCCCAATTTGGATTGGGCTTGGGGGGGGCGCCCCCTCCCTTGCTCCTTTCCCCTCCTTTCCACTAAGGCCCAATAAGGCCCATATACCTCCCGG
>NC_041384.1:520884910-520965758 GCF_002162155.2 Triticum dicoccoides | reverse complement strand
CGATAACCTCCCGGTGATCCGGTATTGTCCCAATCTCACCCGGAACCTTTCCGGTGTCCAAATATAGTCGTCCAATATATCGATCTTTATGTCTCGACCATTTCGAGACTCCTTGTCAAGTCCGTGATCACATCCAGGACTCCGAACAACCTTCGGTACATCAAAATATATAAACTCATAATGAAATTGTTATCGTAACATTAAGCATGCGGACCCTACGGGTTCGAGAACAATGTAGACATGACCGAGACATGTCTCCGGTCAATAACCAATAGCGGAACCTGGATGCTCATATTGGCTCCTACATATTCTACGAAGATCTTTATTGGTCAGACCGCATAACAACATACGTTTGTTCCCTTTGTCATCGGTATGTTACTTGCCCGAGATTCGATCGTCGGTATCTCAATACCTAGTTCAATCTCGTTACCGGCAAGTCTCTTTACTCGTTCTATAATACATCATCTTGCAACTAACTTATTAGTTGCATTGCTTGCAAGGCTTAAGTGATGTGCATTACCGAGAGGGCCCAGAGATACCTCTCCGACAATCGGAGTGACAAATCCTAATCTCGAAATACGCCAACCCAACATGTACCTTTGGAGACACCTGTAGAGAACCTTTATAATCACCCAGTTACGTTGTGACGTTTGGTAGCACACAAAGTGTTCCTCCGATAAACGGGAGTTGCATAATCTCATAGTCATAGAACATGTATAAGTCACGAAGAAAGCAATAGCAACATACTAAACGATCGGGTGCTAAGCTAATGGAATGGGTCATGTCAATCACATCATTCTCCTAATGATGTGATCTTGTTAATCAAATGACAACTCATGTCTATGGTTAGGAAACATAACCATCTTCGATTTAACGAGCCAGTCAAGTAGAGGCATACTAGTGACACTTTGTTTGTTTATGTATTCACACAAGTATCATGTTTCGGGTTAATACAATTCTAGCATGAAAAATAAACATTTATCATGATATAAGGAAATAAATAATAACTTTATTATTGCCTCTAGGGCATATTTCCTTCAGTCTCCCACTTGCACTAGAGTCAATAATCTAGTTCACATCGCCATGTGATTTAACATCAATAGTTCACATCACCATGTGATTAACACCCATAGTTCGCATCATCATGTGACCAACACCCAAAGGGTTTACTAGAGTCAATAATCTAGTTCACATCGCTATGTGCTTAATACCCAAAGAGTACTAAGGTGTGATCATGTTTTGCTTGTGAGGGAAGTTTAGTCAACGGGTCTGCCACATTCGGATCCGTATGTACTTTGCAAATTTCTATGTCAACAATGCTCTGCACGGAGCTACTCTAGCTAATACTCCCACTTTCAATATGTATCCAGATTGAGACTTTGAGTCATCTGGATTAGTGTCAAAACTTGCATCGACGTAACCCTTTACGACGACCCTTTTGTCACCTCCATAATCGAGAAACATATCCTTATTCCACTAAGGATAATTTTGACCAATGTCCAGTGATCTACTCCTAGATCACTATTGTACTCCCTTGCCAAACTTAGGGCAGGGTATACAATAGGTCTGGTACACAGCATGGCATACTTTATAGAACCTATGACTAAGGCATAGGGAATGACTTTCATTCTCTCTCTATCTTCTGCCGTGGTCAGGTTTTGAGTCTTACTCAACTTCACACCTTGTAACGCAGGCAAGAACTCCTTATTTGACCGTTCCATTTTGAACTACTTCAAAATCTTGTCAAGGTATGAACTCATTGAAAAACTTATCAAGCGTCTTGATCTATCTCTATAGATCTTGATGCTCAATATGTAAGTAGCTTCACCGAGGTCTTTCTTTGAAAAAAAAACTCCTTTCAAACATTCCTTTATGCTTTGCAGAATAATTCTACATTATCTCCAATCAACAATATGTCATTCACATATACTTATCAGAAACGTTGTAGTGGTCCCACTCACTTTTCTTGTAAATACAGGCTTCACCACAAGTCTGTATAAAACTATACACTTTGATCAACTTATCAAAGCATATATTCCAACTCCGAGATGCTTGCACCAGTCCATAGATGGATCGCTGGAGCTTGCATATTTTGTTAGTACCTTTAGGATTGACAAAACCTTCTGGTTGCATCATATACAACTCTTCTTTAATAAATACATTAAGGAATGCACTTTTGTTTATCCATTTGCCAGATTTCATAAAATGCGGCAATTTCTAACATGATTCAGACAGACTTAAGCATAGATACGAGTGAGAAACTCTCATCGTAGTCAACACCTTGAACTTGTCAAAAACCTTTTTGCGACAATTCTAGCTTTGTAGATAGTAACACTACTATCAGCGTCCGTCTTCCTCTTGAAGATCCATTTAATCTCAATGGCTCGCCGATCAATGGGCAAGTCAATCAAAGTCTATACTTTGTTCTCATACATGGATCTCATCTCAGATTTCATGGCCTCAAGCTATTTCGCGGAATCTGGGCTCATCATCGCTTCCTCATAGTTCGTAGGTTCATCATGGTCAAGTAACATGACCTCCAGAATAGGATTACCATACCACTCTGGTGCGGATCTCACTCTGGTTTACCTACGAGGTTCGATAGTAACTTGATCTGAAGTTACATGATCATCATCATTAGCTTTCTCACTAGTTGGTGTAGTAGTCACAGGAACAGATTTCTGTGATGAACTACTTTCCAATAAGGGAGCAGGTACAGTTACCTCATCAAGTTCCACTTTTGTCCCACTCACTTCTTTCGAGAGAAACTCCTTCTCTAGAAAGGATCCATTCTCAGCAATGAATATCTTGCCTTCGGATCTGTGATAGAAGGTGTACCCAACATTTTCTTTTGGGTATCCTATGAAGACGCACTTCTCCGATTTGGGTTTGAGCTTATCAGGTTGAAACTTTTTCACATAAGCATTGCAACCTCAAACTTTAAGAAATGACAACTTAGGTTTCTTGCCAAACCATAGTTCATACGGTGTTGTCTCAACGGATTTAGATGGTGCCCTATTTAACGTGAATGTAGCTGTCTCTAATGCATAACCTCAAAACAATAGTGGTAAATCGGTAAGAGACATCATAGATTGCACTATATCAAATAAAGTACGGTTATGACATTCGGACACACCATTACGTTGTGGTGTTCCAGGTGGCATGAGTTTGTGAAACTATTCCACATTGTTTTAATTGAAGGCTAAACTCGTAACTCAAATATTCACCTCTGCGATCAGATCGTAGAAACTTTATTTTCTTGTTACGATGATTTTCCACTTCACTCTGAAATTCTTTGAACTTTTCAAATGTTTCAGACTTATGTTTCATCAAGTAGATATACCCATATCTACTGAAATCATCTATGAAGGTCGGAAAATAACGATACCCGCCGCGAGCCTCAACACTCATTGGACTGCATACATCAGTATGTATTATTTCCAACAAATCTGTTCCTCGCTCCATTGTTCCGGAGAACGGAGTCCTAGTCATCTTGCCAATGAGGCACGGTTCGCAAGCATCAACTGATTCATAATCAAGTGATTCCAAAAGCCCATCAGCATGCATTTTCTTCATGCACTTTACACCAATATGGCCTAAACGGCAGTGCCACAAATAAGTTGCACTATCATTATTAACTTTGTATCTTTTGGCTTCAATATTATGAGAATGTGTATCACCACAATCGAGATCCAACAAACCATTTTCATTGGGTGTATGACCATAGAAGGTTTTATTCATGTAAACAGAACACCAATTTATTCTCTTACTTAAATGAATAACCGTATTGCAATAAACATGATCAAATCATATTCATGCTCAACGCAAACACCAAATAACACTTATTTAGGTTCAACACTAATCCCGAAAGTATAGGGAGTGTGCGGTGATGATCATATCAATCTTGGAACCACTTCCAACACACATCATCACTTCACCCTTAACTAGTCTCTGTTCATTATGCAACTCCCGTTTCGAGTTACTACTCTTAGCAACTGAACCCGTATCAAATACCGAGGGGTTGCTACGAACACTAGTAAAATACACATCAATAATCTGTATATCAAATATACCTTTGTTCACTTTGCCATCCTTCTTATCCGCCAAATACATGGGGCAGTTCCGCTTCCAGTGACCAGTCCCTTTGCAGTAGAAGCACTTAGTCTCAGGCTTAGGACCAGACTTGGGCTTCTTCACTTGAGCAGCAACTTGCTTGCCGTTCTTCTTGAAGTTCCCTTTCTTTCCCTTTGCCCTTTTCTTGAAACTAGTGGTCTTGTTAATCATCAACACTTGATGCTCTTTCTTGATTTCTACCTTCATCGATTTCATCATCATGAAAAGCTCGGGAATTGTTTTCATCATCCCTTGCATACTATAGTTCATCATGAAGTTCTACTAACTTGGTGATGGTGACTAGAGAATTTTGTCAATCACTATTTTATCTGGAAGATTAACTCCCACTTGATTCAAGCGATTGTAGTACCCAGACAATCTGAACACGTGCTCACTGCTTGAGCTATTCTCCTCCATCTTTTAGCTATAGAACTTGTTGGAGACTTCATATCTCTCAACTCGGGTATTTGCTTGAAATATTAACTTCAACTCCTGGAACATCCATATGATCCATGACGTTCAAAACGTCTTTGAAGTCCTGATTCTAAGTTGTTAAGCATGGTGCACTAAACTATCAAGTAGTCATCATATTGAGCTAGCCAAACGTTCATGACGTCTGCATCTGCTCATGCAATAGGTCTGTTACCTAGCGGTGCATTAAGGACATAATTCTTCTGTGTAGCAATGAGGATAAACCTCATATCACGGATCCAATCCGCATCATTGCTACTAACATCTTTCAACTTAGTTTTCTCTAGGAACATATCAAAAATAAAGCAGAGGAGCTAAACGCGAGCTATTGATCTACAACATAGATATGCTAATACTACTAGGACTAAATTCATGATAAATTTAAGTTCAATTAATCATATTACTTAAGAACTCCCACTTAGAAAGACATCCCTCTAATCTTCTAAGTGATCACGTGATCCAAATCAACTAAACCATAACCGATCATCACGTGAAATGGAGTAGCTTTCAATGGTGAACATCACTATGTTGATCATATCTACTATATGATTCACGCTCGACCTTTCGGTCTCAGTGTTCCGAGGCCATATCTACATATGCTAGGCTCGTCAAGTTTAACCTGAGTATTCTGCGTGTGCAAAACTGGCTTGCACCCGTTGTAGATGGACGTAGAGCTTATCACACCCGATCATCACGTGGTGTCTGGGCACGACGAACTTTGGCAACGGTGCATACTCAGGGAGAACACTTTTATCTTGAAATTTAGTGAGAGATCATCTTATAATGCTACCGTCAATCAAAGCAAGATAAGATGCATAAAAGATAAACATCACATGCAATCAATATAAGTGATATGATATGGCCATCATCATTTTGTGCTTGTGATCTCCATCTCCGAAGCATCGTCATGATCACCATCATCACCGGCGTGACACATTGATCTCCATTGTAGCATCGTTGTCGTCTCGCCAATCTTATGCTTCCACGATTATCGCTACCGCTTAGTGATAAAGTAAAGCATTACAACGCGATTGCATTGCATACAATAAAGCGACAACCATATGGCTCCTGCCAGTTGCCGATAACTTGGTTACAAAACATGATCATCTCATACAATAAAATTTAGCATCATGTCTTGACCATATCACATCACAACATGCCCTGCAAAAACAAGTTAGACGTCCTCTACTTTGTTGTTGCAAGTTTTACGTGGCTGCTACGGGCTTAGCAAGAATCGTTCTTACCTACGCATCAAAACCACAACGATAGTTTGTCAAGTTGGTGCTGTTTTAACCTTCGCAAGGACCGGGCGTAGCCACACTCGGTTCAACTAAAGTTGGAGAAACTGACACCCGCCAGCCACCTGTGTGCAAAGCACGTCGGTAGAACCAGTCTCGCGTAAGCGTACGCGTAATGTCGGTCCGGGCCGCTTCATCCAACAATACCGCCGAACCAAAGTATGACATGCTGGTAAGCAGTATGACTTATATCGCCCACAACTCACTTGTGTTCTACTCGTGCATAACATCAACGCATAAAACCTAGGCTCGGATGCCACTATTGGGGAACGTAGTAATTTCAAAAAAAATCCTACGCACACGGAAGATCATGGTGATGCATAGAAATGAGAGGGAAGAGTGTTGTCTACGTACCCTCGTAGACCGGAAGCGGAAGCGTTAGCACAACGCGGTTGATGTAGTCGTACGTCTTCACGGCCCGACCGATCAAGCACCGAAACTACGGCACCTCCGAGTTCTAGCACACGTTCAGCTCGATGACATTCCCGGGACTCCGATCCAGCAAAGTGTCGGGGATGAGTTCCGTCAGCACAACAGCGTGGTGATGATCTTGACGTTCTACCGTCGCAGGGCTTCGCCTAAGCACCGCTACAATATTATCGAGGATTATGGTGGAGGGGGGCACCGCACATGGCTAAGAGATCAATGATCAATTGTTGTGTATATGGGGTGCCCCCTTGCCCCCGTATATAAAGGAGTGGAGGAGGGGGCCGGCCAAGGAGGGTGGCGCGCCCTAAGGGGGAGTCCAACTACCACAGGGAGTAGGACTCCCCTTTTTCCTATTAGGAGTAGGAGAGGGAAGGAAGAGGGAGGAGGGAGGAAGGAAAGGGGGGCCGGCCCCCCTCCCAATTCGGATTGGGCTTGGGGGGCGCCCCCTCCCTTGCTCCTTTCCCCTGCTTTCGACTAAGGCCCAATAAGGCCCATATACCTCCCGGGGGGTTCCGATAACCTCCCGGTGATCCGGTATTGTCCCAATCTCACCCAAAACCTTTCCGGTGTCCAAATATAGTCGTCCAATATATCGATCTTTATGTCTCGATCATTTCGAGACTCCTCGTCAAGTCCGTGATCACATCCGGGACTCCAAACAACCTTCGATACATCAAAATATATAAACTCATAATGAAACTGTCATCGTAACGTTAAGCATGCGGACCCTACGGGTTCGAGAACAATGTAGACATGACCGAGACACGTCTCCGGTCAATAACCAATAACGGAACCTGGATGCTCATATTGGCTCCTACATATTCTACGAAGATCTTTATCGGTCAGACCGCATAACAACATAGGTTTGTTCCCTTTGTCATCGGTATGTTACTTGCCCGAGATTCGATCGTCGGTATCTCAATACCTAGTTCAATCTCGTTACCGGAAAGTCTCTTTACTCGTTCTATAATACATCATCTTGCAACTAACTTATTAGTTGCATTGCTTGCAAGGCTTAAGTGATGTGAATTACCGAGAGGGCCCAGAGATACCTCTCCGACAATCGGAGTGACAAATCCTAATCTCAAAATACGCCAACCGAACATGTACCTTTGGAGACACCTGTAGAGCACCTTTATAATCACCCAGTTACGTTGTGACGTTTGGTAGCACACAAAGTGTTCCTTCGGTAAACGGGAGTTGCATAATCTCATAGTCATAGGAACATGTATAAGTCATGAAGAAAGCAATATCAACATACTAAATGATCGAGTGCTAAGCTAATGGAATGGGTCATGTCAATCACATCATTCTCCTAATGATGTGATCTCGTTAATCAAATGACAACTCATGTCTATGGTTAGGAAACATAACCATCTTCGATTTAATGAGCTAGTCAAGTAGAGGGATACTAGTGACACTTTGTTTGTTTATGTATTCACACAAGTATCATGTTTCCGGTTTATACAATTCTAGCATGAATAATAAACATTTATCATGATATAAGGAAATAAATAATAACTTTATTATTGCCTCTAGGGCATATTTCCTTCAAGTACGACCCCAATAACTATTATTATGGATATCCGCCAGGCCAGCCGTGGCCATAGACCAACTTAGGCCAACAGCCTAAGCTTGGGGGAGTATGTATTTCTCACCGACATTACATTTATGTTCACACACACTCATTACTAGATGTCAGTGCTCATACTTTTTCACTGTAATATCCATGCTAGTTTATTTTCTTTTTCCTGCTTTCTTCTTGTGTGTTTGTTAAACCTTAAGAAAAACCAAAAAAATAGTAGTAGTTTATTTTTCTGCTGTAGTAGTAATAATTAAAAAGAAAACCCCAAAATATTTCCCATTCTTCTTTTGCTTGTTGGGAGCTTTCCTGTGTAAATAGTTTTATTTCTTTTCTTTTATTTTGGGGGTTAGTAGGAGAAGACCATAATTAAATTGTTGAAGTGGCCCTTATATGCATTATTGTTGATTTAGCCCAGAGCCCATATTGCCTTGTCTTCTCCTGTTAATTGAATGCTCATAGATTCCAGCTTAGTCCAATGCACGTACACTCTTATTATTATTCACACTGTTTGGTCGTGCAAGTGAAAGGCAATTACGATGATATATGATGGACTGACTGAGATGAGAAAAGCTGGTATGAACTCGACCTCTTTTGTTTTTGTAAATATGATGAGTCCCTCGTTCTTGATTTAGCTTATTATGAATAAACATGTTTGCAATGACAATTAGAGATCATAGTTGCTTGTGCCATGCTTGATTAGCTATGAGTTATAATGGTTTACCTTGTGTGCCAACATGCTATTGAGATGATTATGATGTGGTATGACGGGGTGGTATCCCCCTTTGAATGATTTAAGTGACTTGACTTGGCACATGTTCACGCATGTAGTTGAAACAAAATCAACATAGCCTTCACGATATTTATGTTCATGGTGGATTATATCCTACTCATGCTTGCATCCAATGTTTATTAATTTTAATGCATGTACACGGCTGTTGTCGCTCTCTAGTTGGTCGCTTCCCAGTCTTTTGCTAGCCTTCACCTGTACTAAGCGGGAATACTGCTTGTGCATCCAATCCCTTAAATCCCAAAGTTATTTCAGATGAGTCTCGGTGTACTAGAATAGGGGTACCCTAGTACCCCGAACTTGTGCACGGGCAGTTGCAGCACCCCGCGGCAAGGCTTGCCGGGCGAACGCCAAGACCCTCCGTGGTTCCCTTGGAGCCATTCAAGAACAAAGTATTTAAGCTCAGGAGACAAGGCCCCGGCAAGAGGAGCTTGCCGGGAAGGCCAGCCAAGGCACTCCAAGGAACTTGCCGCGACACGCCACACGCTCCGGCAAGGCAACAAGGCCCCGGCAAGAGGAGCTTGCCGGGAAGACCAACCAAGGTACCTCGAGGCCCGGTGGGCGACAAGCTTCCAGACCCGACAAGATAGCAGCAGCGGCAAGGCGCTTGCCGCGGCAGGTGGCCACTCTGTGCCCATGCTCCAACACATCCGCCAACGTGTCGCTCTGGGGGCCTCTCCAGGCGCGCGTGGCGGGAGGCTGTGCAGCCAGCGGTGCGCAGTGGCATGCGAAGCTGACAAGATCGCCATCGTGGCGAACGGTGGCGCCCCTAACGGTCCTTTTCTGCACTGTTCGGGCGACTCAGACGGGCATTTAATGCCCTTGTCCCCTGCCGTCAGGGTTAGGTAGGGTGCACTGTACAAGTAACTATACCAACCACCTCACTTTTTACATTTGTACCCTTCTCTGCGTTGCCACCTGTCGGTGACCCCTTTAGCGTATAAAAGGAGGCCCGTGCGCAACGTAGAAGGGGTTCGGTTCGACTCACTCGTAACCCAGAAAACACTACGCTCTCTCTCTAGAGCAAGAACATAATAGAACCAGACAAGCAGCAGTAGGAGTGTTATCTCTCCGGAGAGCTCCGAAGCTGGGTAAAAACTGCTCGTGTGCTTCGCCTCGATCTGCTCTTCGTGCGATCTCCGCCCCCTGCCGAACCGAAAGGGGCCCGGTCCGCCGGCCCCATAGGTGTTCGTGGATCAGTTTCCCCGACATCTTTGGCGCGCCAGGTAGGGGGCGTCGAGATTGTGTGAACCTGATCCGGCGTTCACACGCGCTTGATCTTCATTCCCTTCATCAACATGCCACCGAAGAAGAAGACTTCGGCGGCAGCCGCTCCGTCCACGTCACTTCCACCACCGTTGGAGCAAACGGGTGGTGGAATGGACGCCGGTGGAAGAATGGACGTCGACGAGGAAGCTCATGATGCTGCCAGGTCCAAGGACAAGGCTGCACAAACCTCGGCGACTGTACATGTTTCGCGCCACTCCCAGGAGGCGCAAGACCAACAGCGTCATGACACTTGCAGTGCCATACGCATGATAGGCCAAGACCAAGCTGGTGGATCTCGAGGCGCTCAAGACCAGCATGCACGCCAGCGTGCTGGCACGAGCGGGGCACGGTCGCCTGGACGGGATACTGCTCCTTCTAACATAGTTAGAAGTCCGAGCACGTCCCGCTCCTCGCGCCGTCCGCCACTGCCACCTACCACTCCAGCAGAAGCTTTGGCGCGAGCTCAACTTCTCCTAGATTACCCTCCGACATCGGACAAGATCGACGAATGGAGGACCACCATTCAGAGTCTCATCGGCTATGCCAACGGCGACACTCCACGGCGGCCGAGCGCGTCGCCGACGCGGCAGGGTTGCCGGGCTCGAGCCGGTGGTGACGAAACGGGTGGAGGTGCAACTACCATGCAATCACCACCCCAAAGGCCAAGATCGCCGACTCGCCGGATCCACCTCGACAGCGACTCCACCGCATCTTCGGATCCACGAGCTCGTCGCGATCAGCGCCGAGTTCTTCATGATCGACAACAAGAAGACGCTCGAACTCGCATCGAGCGCCGGAGAGAAGCACGACGTCAATCCGACAAGCACGCTGGGCCCTCTGTTGACATGCATGCGCCAAGGGAACCAGGCGATCTGCCGTACGCGGTAGGTTGCCCTGCGTTCACTCGTGAGCTGCGGCAAGTCCAGTGGCCCAGCACGAAGAACTTCAAGCCAGACGTACGGGAGAAGTACGACGGCAAGACGCATCCGTCGGAGTTCCTCAGCATCTACACCATTGCGGTGCAGGCTGCCGGGGGACGGGATGACAAGATCCTTGCCAACTACTTCCCGCTGGTACTCAAGCCCAACGTCAGGTCCTGGCTCATGCACTTGCCGGACAACTCCATATCCTCTTGGGCTGATTTGTGCCATCAGTTTGTCGGCGCCTTCACAGGCGGACACAAGCCTCATGGCCAGGAGAGTGATCTTCATCTGCTCGCCCAGAAGGAAGGAGAGCCCCTGTGCAAGTACATTCAGAGATTCAGCAGTGTGCAGCACAACATCCCAGACGTCCACCCTGCCGCGGTGATCAGCGCGTTCCATCAGAATGTGCGAAACCGCAGGATGTGGGAGGAAATGGCGATGTGCAAGATCAGGGACGTCAGTGAGCTATATGCACTGGCCGACAAGTGTGCACGTGCTGAGGAAGGGAGGAGACTCCTCGGGGAGAATGTAGGAGTGGGAGGATCTGACAATGAAGATGCTGCCCCGGCAAGGAAAAACCGGCGGCGGAACAACAGAAGGAGGAAAGGCAAAGAGGTGCTAGTTGTTGAGCAGTCCGGCAACGGTGGTGGCGCCAAGGAAGCCAAAGCTGGTGACTCCGGCAAGGAGGTTGCCGCGGAGGTGGCGGTCGCCGACAAGCAGGACGGCACCAACAAGCAGTATTGCAAGATCCACCGCACCAAGGGCCACGATCTCCAGAACTGTAAGAAAGTCGAGCAGCTTGTTGAGCAGCAGAAAGTTGAATACGAGCGGCGCGACAGGGAGAAGGCCCAGGAAGGTGCTGGGGGATCCGGCAAGAAACGTCCCGGCCGAGGAGGACGCCGCGGCAAGGCCAAGCAGCGGCAAGGAGACAGACCTCCTCGCGGCCGCGACAAGGATGAAGATGACGACGACGATGAAGACATGGATGATGAGGAGACTGATGAGCAGGAGTTCCAGAAAGCCACAGAGGTCCTGTGCATTGACAGTGGTGCTTCTCTACATACCTCGCACCGCCAGCTCAAGCAATGGGTGCGGGAAGTTAATGCAGCAGAACCACCCGTCGAGTCACGCAAGCCTCTGAAATGGTCCAGCACGCCTATCATCTTTGATATTGAGGACCACCCTGATCGCATAACTGCGGTCGGGTGCTTGTCGATGTTGGTTTCACCAACAATCCGCAACCTCAAGGTCACTAAGATGCTAGTTGACGGCGGGGCCGTCTTGAATCTGATCTCCTCCGCGGTGCTCCAAAAACTTCAGATCCCTGACAGCGAGCTCGAAGAGACCGGTACATTTCAAAGAATCAACCCGGGAAGAAGCAAGCCGAAGGGAAAAATTACGTTGCCGGTAACATTTGGCAGCGAGCTGAACTTCAGGACTGAGAGGGTCACATTTGATGTTGCTGACTTTCCATTACCTTACAATGGAATCCTTGGCCGTCCGGCACTCGCCAAGTTCATGGCAGCCTCTCACTATGCGTACAACGTACTGAAAATGCCAGGCCCGATAAGTGTCATCTCTGTCCCTGGCGACAAGAAGGATGCTCTTATCTGTGCCGACAAGATCTACCGGGAAGCAGCAGCCGCAGCAGAACGCAAAACACTTGCCGCTGAAGCTCCCGGGGGGAAGAAGAAGACCAAGTCCGGCAAGAGTTCTGATGCCCACTCCGGCAAGCGCACCTCTTCGGAGTGCTGCGCTACCGTCGAGGACGCACCATCGAGCTCCACCGGCAAGTGTAAGAAGGCAATGGCAGCTCCACCTGAGACCAAGAAGGTGTCCTCCAAGGAGGACAGCACTGGTGGTACCTTCACCATCAGCGCCACTCTTGACCCTAAATAGGAAAGCGCGCTCATTGCTTTCCTGCGGGCGAATGTCGACGTGTTTGCGTGGCAACCGTCTGATATCCCCGGTGTTCCCAGGAGAGTAATTGAGCACCACCTTGTCGTCTGTCCTCATGCGCGGCCCGTCAAGCAGAAAGTCAGGAAACAGGCAGTGGAGCGCCAAGAATTCATCGCAGAAGAAATCAAGAAGTTGGAAGCAGTAGGCCTTGTCAGGGGAGTGCTCCATCCCACATGGTTGGCCAATCCTGTTGTCGTGCGCAAGGCTAACGGGAAATGGAGGCTTTGTATTGACTTCACTGATGTTAATAAAGCTTGTCCCAAAGACCCATTTCCCTTGCCGCGCATTGACCAGATTGTTGACTCCACAGCTGGATGTGATTTGCTTTCATTTCTTGATGCATACTCAGGATACCATCAGATCTTCATGGCAGAAGAGGATGAAGAGAAAACCGCATTTATCACCCCGTGTGGCACGTACTGCTTCGTACGGATGCCTTTCGGTTTGAAGAATGCTGGTTCAACATTCGCAAGGGTAGTCCACCACGCTCTTGAGCCGCAGATGCACAGAAATGTGGAAGCCTACATGGATGACATAGTGGTCAAGAGCAAGAACAGGGCGACCCTGGTTCAAGATTTAGACGAGACATTTGCAAATCTGCGCAGGATCAACCTCAAACTTGACCCCGAGAAGTGCGTGTTTGGAGTCCCATCCGGCAAGCTTCTCGGGTTCTTCGTGTCTCAGCGGGGAATTGAAGCCAATCCCGACAGGATCAAGGCCATTGAGCAGATCGAAGCACCAAAGCGCGTCAAGGATGTACGAAGGCTTGCCGGTTGTGTGGCTGCTCTCAGCAGGTTTATCTCTAGATCTGCTGAGCGCGCCCTGCCATTTTTCAAAATTTTGAAAAAGGCAGGTCCAATGAAATGGACTCCGGAGGCGGAGGCTGCGCTGCAGGACTTGAAGAGATACCTGTCCTCCACTCCAATACTTGTTGCACCTAAACCGCAAGAGAAGTTGCTGCTGTATATAGCGGCAACCAATCAAGTGGTTAGTGCTGCATTAGTGGCGGAGAGGGAGGCAGATGATGAGCCAGCAACCACGGCAGATGCATCCAGCGACAAGCAGGGGGCTTCGCCGACAAGCTCTGGTCCCGACAAAGATGGATCTGCGTAGGAGCATGATAAGATGCAGAAGAGAATGGTGCAGCGTCCAGTTTACTTTGTCAGTTCCCTTCTACACGGGGCTAGATCAAGGTACTCTGGTGTGCAGAAGTTGCTTTTCGGCCTCCTCATGGCCTCGAGAAAGCTGCGCCATTACTTCCAAGCACATGAGATCACAGTCGTCACTCGCTTTCCGCTGAAGAGGATACTGCAAAACCCAGAAGCGACAGGCAGGATTGTCGAGTGGGCGCTGGAACTGTCAAGCTTTGGCCTCGAGTTTGAGAGCACTTCAACTATCCAAAGCAGGGCATTGGCAGAGTTCATAGCAGAATGGACGCCGACACCAGATGAAGAAATTCCGGAGACGAGCATCCCCGTCAAAGAGGCAAGCAAAGAGTGGCTGATGTACTTTGATGGTGCCTTCTCGCTGCAAGGCGCCGGTGCGGGCGTGCTGCTTGTTGCGCCCACCGGAGAGCACCTCAAGTACGTAGTCCAGATGCACTTTCCCAAGGAGCAAGCAACCAACAATACTGCAGAGTCTGAAGGATTGCTTGCCGGTCTCAGAATCGCAGCAGACCTTGGGATCAAGAAGCTCATTGTCAGGGGTGACTCACAGCTTGTCGTCCGCCAAGTGAACAAGAATTACCAGAGTCCATTGATGGAAGCATATGTTGATGAAGTGAGGAAGCTAGAAGAGCACTTTGACGGCCTACAGATGGAGCATATCCCAAGAGCTCAGAATGACATTGCTGACGGCCTGTCAAAGTGCGCAGCACTAAAGTTACCTGTGGAACCAGGGATCTTTGTGCTCAAGTTGACTCAACCATCCGTAACACCATCAACTGGACAAAGCAAGAAGAGGAAGTTGGTTTTTGGTGACTACTTTCCGGCAGAGCTCCCGAAGCCGCCGCCAAGAAAGTCCCCAAGATCAACACCAAGGATGCTGAGGGGCAGTCTGCTCCGGCAAGCCTTATGGTTTGTTCCGTTGAAGCAGACGCTCCCGACAAGTTTTGCTCCGGCAAACTTGCCGGGGAACATCAAGCTCCGGGAGGGCCGCAAGTCCTTACCGTGAAAGCGGATGTTCCCGCAGCAGCAGATGTGCCTTTAGTCCTTGTTGTCGAGCCACAAGCTCTAGCATGGGCACAGCAGATTGTCCATTTCCTTCAGACAGGAGAACTTCCCGAAGAGCAAGAAGAAGCGGAAAGAGTAGCCCGGCAGTCAAGTATGTACCAGTTTGTCGATAGCATACTATACAGAATAAGACTCAACGGTGTGAAATTGAAGTGTATTTGCTGGGAAGATGGACAAAAGCTGTTGGCAGAGATACATGGAGGCATATGTGGCCACCACATTGGTGCAAGAGCACTTGCCGGCAAAGCTTTCCGACAAGGTTTCTTTTGGCCGACAGCCCTCCAGGATGCAACTGCACAAGTAACCAAGTGTGAAGCGTGGCAGTTCCACTCCAAACAGATACACCAGCCAGCTCAAGCTCTCCAGACGATCCCTTTATCCTGGCCATTCCTGGTCTGGGGGCTCGATACCTCGGCCCTTTCCCCCGAGCTGTCGGGGGCTTTGAGTACTTGTACGTCACAATCGACAAGTTCACAAAGTGGTCGGAAGTGCAGCCAGTGAGGAAGGTGACAGCACAGTCAGCATTCAAGTTCTTCAGGTCAATTGTTTGCCGTTTCGGGATCCCTAACAGGATCATCACCGACAACGGCACGCGATTCACGAGCCGCACCTTCATGCAGTATGTCCAAGACCTTGGCGCCAAGGTCTGCTTCGCTTCTGTTGCTCATCCGAGAAGCAACGGTCAAGCAGAGAGGGCAAATGCTGAAGTGCTGCGCGGGCTCAAGACCAGAACTTTCAACAGGCTGCGCAAGTGCGGAAGAAACTGGATCGAGGAGCTGCCGGTGGTTCTTTGGTCAATCAGAACGACGCCAAATCGAGCCACTAGCCAGACACCCTTTGCTCTAGTCTATGGAGCAGAGGCAGTTCTCCCCACGGAACTCGTATACGGATCGCCTCGAGTGCTCGCTTATGATGAGCTTGAGCAAGAACAGCTGCGACAAGATGACGTGCTGCTCCTTGAGGAAGATCGTCTTCAGGATGCTGTACGAGCTGCTCGATACCAGCAAGCTTTGCGCCGCTTCCATAGCCACAAAGTTAAAGCCAGAAGCTTCGAGGAAGGCGACCTTGTTCTTCGGCGCATTCAGTCCGCCAAGAATTCCAACAAGTTGACGCCGAAGTGGGAAGGCCCTTATCGGGTGAAACGAGTCACAAGGCCCGGCGCTGTCCGCCTTGAGACCGAAGATGGCATTCCGGTGAGCAACTCCTGGAACATAGAACATCTTCGTAAGTTTTTCCCGTAGGGCGCGGTTGCTGGAACCCGTTCCGGCAACCACCTTTTGTACAAGTCTTGTCGCTGTTGCATGTAATCCTTTGTACAAAGCCGGGCGCAGATCCCGTGCGTAAATAGAACCCCATGTGCTGAGCACAACTTGTCCATTTCATGCATCAGCTTCTTTCTTGCATGCGTTATCTGACACTTTGTGCAGCACCTACATCTGGTAAGCAATAACGAGCCGAAGGGCTCCATATCATTATTTTCTCTTCTGTACTTTTTCTTTTTCTCAACAAAGGAAAAGAAGGTTCCCTCGCACACATGTTTGCCGGGGGGGAAGGAGAAGATTGTGGTATGGACCAGGCGTCGTTCAAGCAAAGTTTTGCCTTGCCGGGAAGCAAACGACAGAAAAGCTAAGTTGCCAAAGTTTGAGCAATCAGTTTTTAAATTTTTGAGTTATTTTCCTCGAACGACCCTGCTTTGTATGGAAAACCTGTGCGCGGAGGAACCAACTCGTGGCTAGTTGTGCCCTTACTTTGTTTCGAGTCCGCTCAACAACTTAAATGTGCTGCATCTAGTCGCGACAAGGTTTCTTGTCGGAAGCAGCGCCGCCAGCAGGCTGTTGAAGTTCCGCACTCAGCGCTCGCGGCTCGGGTGCCTGCGCCGACAAGTTCCCTAGAAGCGTAGGGTATAAACATACAAAGGAAGGAATCTAGTAGAGGAAATAACATAGCAATTGATAACAGAAATAAAGTTATATTACAAGATAACTTGTCGCAGCTCTAACAGACTGTTTTCATAACATGATTAGCAGCGACAAGGGAAAAGAAGAAATGGGCAGCCTAGTCTACGCGTCCGCCCTCGACCCTCTTAATCTCGCTCACCTTGTCCACAATGGGTGCGACAAGGGCCTTGAGTGCGTCCCGATCGGCGTCTAGCGGCAAGGAGTTGAGGACGTTGGTGAAGCTAAGGCCTGGATTGCGGAAGGCCACCTTCATCAGCACCTTCTGGAGAACCCCGGCGCAGATTTTGCACGACTCGTCGGCCAGCTGCTTTGGGATCCTCTCCCGGAGCCGCTGAAGTGCCGTCGCCACGTCCTTGAAGAACAGGCTGAGCTTGGCGCTGGGTTGGAGATTCTCGTCGGAGGGATACCCAAAGTCCTCCATCCCCAGCTGTGCCAGCTCCTCGTTGATGACTGCGGCAATGTTCACCAGACCCTCGGTCCAGTGCTCCACAATGTCTCTGAACGAGTTCTGGGTAACTGCGATGCTCTCCAGCAGCGCCTTGTCAGCCTTGACCTTCTCCGACAAGGTCTTCTCCCGCTCCTTGGCGGCCTCCAGCATCTGCATTAGCGTGGCCAGCTTCAACTCCAGGTCCGCATTGGAATCCTTGGCGGCGCTGAGCTCCTTGCCCCTCTCAGCGAGAAGACCTTGCAGCTCACCGTGGGCGGCAGCATCCTTCTCACGCTCACGCTTGAGCGCGGCGAGCTCCTCACGGCTCTTCCCAATGTTGGCCTCCAGCTGTGCCACCTTCTCCTCCAGCTCTTTCTTGGCGGCCTCTGCGATCGTGGCAGCGTCCTTTGCTTCCTTGAGCGCCCCGCCAAGTGCTTGCTCACGCTCGGCGAGCTCCTCCTCGTAGCTGTCGAGGTTGGCCTTCCGCTGCACCAATTCTCCTTCTTGCGCGGACTGCTTCTCGGCGGCCAGCCTTTGTTCCTCCTCAGCCTCGGCCTTCTCAAGAAGGAAGGTCGTGCGCTCCTCATCGAGTCGCTCCCGCTCCTGTGCCAGGGACCGGAGAGCTTCTTGATTTTGGCCCCGGAGCTCTTCCGTGCGCTTCTCCATGTCTACTCCCGCCTTCGCGACAAGCGCTTCCCGGGAAGTCAGCTTGGCTTGCCGGGCGCGGTAGAGTGACAGCAGCCTCCGCAGCAGCTGCTCCTCCTCAGGCTCGCCGCTGCTGCTGCCGGGCGCGTCGACCAACGACAGTCCGGCGGAGGCGAGCACCTCCTCATCAAAAGTTTCCCCCTCGACCGGCGCCCTGGAGCTCGACGCCCAGGGTAGCTTGATGAAGATACCGTCGCCGGCCTTCAAGTAGGCGCCGGGCTGGGGCTCCTCGGAGCCCGGCTCCACAGAAGCGGCTGAGGGATCGGCGGTCGGTGCAGCGCCTGGCGCTCCTGCGGCCTCAGGGTCGTCAGTGCGATCGCCCGACCCCTTGCCGCCCTCTGCGGCGGCAGCCTTGGCGGCCTCCTCGCCGGCGGTCTCATCAGCAACAGCCCCTTCCTCGCCGGCGCCCTCTGTCTCCATTGGCTCAGCAACAGATGGGTCTGAAGAACGAAGAAGGGAGAGCGCTCCCTTACCGGGAACCCCTCCCTTGGCTGCGTAGTCGAAGCAGAGGGCACTTCGGGACCAGCTTCCGGGCGCTTCTGATGTGGCTACTCTGCTCCTACACAAATCAACAAGCAAGATATCAACAAAGGAAAAAGCACTCATGCGCGCCCGACAACAGAAAGCTAACTATGAACTTACGCTGGGGGCTGCGCTGGGGGTTGCTTTGAGGAGTGATTGTCGGGTCCGTCAAGGTGGTCTCGGACCCACCCCCTGCTGACACGGTGGGGTCGTCTTCGATGACGATCACCGCGGCCTTGGCCCTCTTCGCCGCTCTCTGGGCCAGCGTCCTGAAAAGAAAGGAGTCCAGATTGAAGCAACTCAGATACAAGATAAAAACAGCAAGATTGAAGAACTACAAGAGCACCAAAGAAACTTACTCTTCTTCCTCCTTGTCGGAGCTGAGCGCGGAAAGATCGAAGTCCGGCTCCCCTCTGGTGCGGCGAGGCGGAGGAGTAGGATCCCTTGCCCGCTTGGCGGGGGCGGTGGCGGTGGCCCGGGAAGATCCCGCTCCAGTTGCCGCTGTTGCGTGAGGCGCTCCCGCGGCAACATTGCTTGCCGCGGTAGAGCGTGTCGCACGGCTCGGCGGCTGTTGACCCGGTTGCCGCCCCGCTGTGTCCCCGGCCCTGCGAAGGTGCCTTCTTGGCGGAGCCGAGGGCTCTGCCTGCGGCAAGTTTTCTGAAGGCTCAGGCTCTTCCTCGCCGGCCTCGCTTGGCTCGGCTTCAGAACCGGCAGGCTCTTCCTCGCCAATGAACTCCGCGCGCTCGGCAAGGTTTGCCGCTTCTGCCGCCTCTGCCTCCTCCACAGTGAACCCGAACACGCCCGCGGCAGCTGCGGCCGCAACCTCTTCCGCTCTAGTGGCGATGCGCTGCAGCTCCTCGTCGGTGGTGTCACGGGTGAGGCTCTTCTGCTCGTCAGCGTGGACCGGCACTTCTTCCAAATTGTCGAAGAACGCTTGCACGACGTCATCCGCAGGCTCTTGCCAAGTTGGAACGATTCCGTGTGAATCGCACAACGGCATCATGGCGTGGATCCGGTCAAGCGAAGAATTGTTGCACAAGGGAACGACGCCCCTCGGCAGCGTGAATGGGTGCTGGGGGTCGCGTTTGAACAACTCCAGGAGCATTGCATCCAGCTCCAACACGGTGAAGTTATAGTTGAGGCCCGGCCGCAGCCTCATGATGTCCGCCGAGTTCTTGAATTCCCAGGCGGGCCTCCCCCTCTCCTGCAGGGGGGCGATGCAGCGGCGGAGGAAATCTGTGCCGACGGCACCTACAATGAGCCCGGCAAGCCTGAGGCGAAGAATCCTAGTAATGGCGATCTTCAGCCTCTCGTCTTCCGGGGCCACGTTGCTCCAGTCATTGCCGCGCACTATTGGAGCTTGGCGCACGGCGGTGAAGGGCTGCGGATTCTCCTCGACGATCCAGCACCACTCCGCTCTCCACTCATCCCACTTGATGCGGAGCTCACCTTCCAAGTACGCCTCCTTCTTGCCGACTCTCGAGATCCAGGCGATCCCTCCGGCAAGCGGCTCTCCTCTCTCTACCCGAGGTATGAAGAAGTGGCAGAAAAGGGCAACATTGGGGTGGACTCCGACAAAGTTTTCGCACAAGTGTGCGAAAACTGCCATGGTCAGAACGGCGTTGGGGGTGAAGTCAAGGAGGCGGAAGCCATATGTGTTCATAATATCGCAGAAGAACTCCGAGAAGGGCGGGCAGAGCCCGCAATAGAAGAATAGCGCGAAGAATGGGTACCCGTTTGGATCCAGCTCTGAAGCAGCGGCCGGGAGTACCCTCGTGCGCGGATGCGCGCGCGTCTCCGTCGCCCAAAAGAGGTAGAAGTACTCCCTCAGCTCCTGCACGCCGAGCTGGGGGGAGAAGATCGCCCGCTCCTTCCGCAGCGCCGCGAGCCGCTGCGCCTCGGCCGACTTCACGCCCTTTCCCTTGTCGGCTTTCGGAGCCATGGCGGAGGTGGTGGAGGAGGTCGACGGCGTTGGTGATGCTGGTGGCAATGGGGGGCGGAGCGCTGCTCTCTCGGCTTCGAGAAGAAGGGGGGGCGGAGGTTCGTGAAGATGGAGTAGTAGCAACCAGCGAGGGGGAACGAACTGCCGCTGTTTCCTCTGCTTATAAAGAGGGACGGGGCGGACGTTTCGCCCTTCCGAATAAAGAACCACCCACGATCTCTCCCACGACGCCGCATTCAACGCGTGCCGTTAGGGGAGAGCGCGGTGAATATGGAGCGAGATTCGGCGTAGCCAAGTCCGCGTGTGCCCGTGCCCTGTCTTGGGCCTGGCCCAACAGCGCTCGGCACCGTGTCTGGCCCAGGCCCGGGGGCTCCTGTCGGTGTACTAGAATAGGGGTACCCTAGTACCCCGAACTTGTGCACGGGCAGTTGCTGCACCCCGCGGCAAGGCTTGCCGGGCGAACGCCAAGACCCTCCGTGGTTTCCTTGGAGCCATTCAAGAACAAAGTATTTAAGCTCAGGAGACAAGGCCACGGCAAGAGGAGCTTGCCGGGAAGGCCAGCCAAGGCACTCCAAGGAACTTGCCGCGACGTGCCACGCGCTCCGGCAAGGCAACAAGGCCTCGGCAAGAGGAGCTTGCCGGAAAGACCAACCAAGGTACCTCGAGGCCCGGTGGGCGACAAGCTTCCAGACCCGACAAGATAGCAGCAGCGGCAAGGCGCTTGCCGCGGCAGGCAGCCACTCTATGCCCACGCTCCAGCACATCCGCCAACGTGTCTCTCTGGGGGCCTCTCCAGGCGCGCGTGGCGGGAGGCTGTGCAGCCAGCGGTGCGCAGTGGCATGCGAAGCTGACAAGATCGCCATCGTGGCGAATGGTGGCGCCCCTAACGGTCCTTTTCTGCACTGTTCGGGCGACTCAGACGGGCATTTAATGCCCTTGTCCCCTGCCGTCAGGGTTAGGTAGGGTGCACTGTACAAGTAACTGTACCAACCACCTCACTTTTTACATTTGTACCCTTCTCTGCGTTGCCACCTGTCAGTGACCCCTTTAGCGTATAAAAGGAGGCCCGTGCGCAACGTAGAAGGGGTTCGGTTCGACTCACTCGTAACCCAGAAAACACTATGCTCTCTCTCTAGAGCAAGAATATAATAGAACCAGACAAGCAGCAGTAGGAGTGTTATCTCTCCGGAGAGCTCTGAAGCTGGGTAAAAACTGCTCGTGTGCTTCGCCTCGATCTGCTCTTCGTGCGATCTCCGCCCCCCGCCGAACCGAAAGGGGCCCGATCCGCCGGCCCCATAGGTGTTCGTGGATCAGTTTCCCCGACAATGAGTCCACCATACCTACCTATATGTGGTATCTACCTGCCATTCCAAGTAAATTTGTATGTGCCAAACTCTAAACCTTCAAATAAACATTCTGTTTTGTATGCTTGAATAGCTCATGTATCAACCAAGGTTGTCCTTATCTTCCGTGTTAGGCGGGTTATTCTCAAGAGGAGTGGACTCCGCTCCTCACTCATGAGAAAATGGCTGGTCACCGGGATGCCTAGTCCCATGCTTTATGCAAACTAAATCAAAATTAATTGCAAACAAAACTCCCCCTGGGACCTGATGTATGTTGGAGGCACTCGTTGTTTCAAGCAAGCCATGGATTGATGCTTGTTGGTGGAGGGGGAGTATAAACTTTACCATTCTGTTTGGGAACCACCTATAATGTGTTTAGCATGGAAGATATCGCCATCTCTTAGTTGTTACGTTGACAATGAAAGTATATCGCTCAAAATGCAATTTATCTCTATTTCAAAACCGAGCTCTGGCACCTCTACAAATCCCTGCTTCCCTCTACGAAGGGCCTATCCATTTACTCTTATGTTGAGTCATCACCCTCTTATTAAAAAGCACTAGCTGGAGAACACAGCCGTCATTTGCATTTATCACTGTTAATTTATATTGGGTATGACTATGATTGGATCTCTTTTACCATGAATTACAATGTCTAGTCAGTCCTTGATCTTTAAAGGTGCTCTGCATTTATGTTTTGCGGTCTCAGAAAGGGCTGGCGAGATACCATCTTGTTATATCATATTATGATTGTTTTGAGAAAGTGTTGTCATCCGAGATTTATTATTATACTTGCTAATTGATTATGCTATTGATATGAGTAATCATGAGACCTGAGAATTATTGCAAATGTGGTTAGTTATGATCTATGCTGAAAACTTGAATGCTGGCTTGACATAGTTACAACAACAAGAGCAAACAGAGTTTGTAAAAATTTTTCTTTCTTTCTTTCAGTTTGTCGACTGAATTGCTTGAGGACAAGCAAGGGTTTAAGCTTGGGGGAGTTGATACGTCTCCGTCGTATCTACTTTTCCAAACACTTTTGCCCTTGTTTTGGACTCTAACTTGTATGATTTGAATGGAAATAACCCGGACTGACCCTGTTTTTAGCAGAATTGCCATGGTGTTGTTTTATGTGTAGAAAACAAATATTCTCAGAATGACCTGAAACTCCACAGAACATCTTAGCAAAAATAATAAAAAATCCTCGCCAAAGATGAAGACCAGGGGGCCTACACCCTTCTCACGAGGGTGGGGGGTGCCCCCCCCCCTAAGGCGCGCCCCCCTACCTCATGGGCCCCCTGGATGCCCTCCGACGCCAACTCCAACTCTATATGTTTGCTTTTGGAGAGAGAAAAAATAGAGAGAAGAAATCATCGCGTTTTACGATACGGAGCCGCCGCCAAGCCCTAAAACCTCTCGGGAGGGCTGATCTGGAGTCCGTTCGGGGCTCCAGAGAGGGGGATTCGTCGCTGCCGTCATCATCAACCATACTCCATCACCAATTTCATGATGCTCACTGCCGTGCGTGAATAATTCCATCGTAGGCTTGCTGGACGGTGATGGGTTGGATGAGATTTATCATGTAATCTAGTTAGTTTTGTTAGGGTTTGATCCCTAGTATCCATTATGTTCTGAGATCGATGTTGCTATGACTTTGCTATGCTTAATGCTTGTCACTAGGGCCCGAGTGCCATGATTTCAGACCTAAACCTATTATGTTTTCATGAATATATGTGAGTTCTTGATCCTATCTTGCAAGTCTATAGTCACCTACTATGTGTTATGATCTGGCAACCCCGAAGTGACAATAATTGGGACCACTCCCGGGGATGACCATAGTTTGAGGAGTTGATGTATTCACTATGTGTTAATGCTTTGTTCCGATTCTCTATTAAAAGGAGGCCTTAATATCCCTTAGTTTCCAATAGGACCCCGCTGCCACGGGAGGGTAGGACAAAAGATGTCATGCAAGTTCTTTTCCATAAGCACGTATGACTATATACGGAATACATGCCTACATTACATTGATGAATTGGAGCTAGTTCCGTGTCACCCTGTGTTATGACTGTTACATGATGAACCGCATCCGGCATAATTATCCATCACTGATCCGGTGCCTACGAGTTTTCCATATACTGGTTTATGCTTATTTACTTTCCCGCTGCTACTGTTACAATCACTACAAAATACCAAAAACATTACTTTTGCTGTCTATACTTTTGTTGCCGCTACGACCACTATCATATTACTGTGCTACTAAACACTTTGCTGCAGATACTAAGTTTCCAGGTGTGGTTGAATTGACAACTCAGCTGCTAATACTTGAGAATATTCTTTGGCTCCCCTTGTGTCGGATCAATAAATTTGGGTTGAATACTCTACCCTCGAAAGCTGTTGCAATCCCCTATACTTGTGGGTTATCATCATTATACGGCGAGATCTGGTCAGCTGTTCGAGCGGTCACAAAATCTTTAAGGATTTCTCGCGCATAATGCCATAACCAATGCAGCGTGCGATGGATCGGCTTTTTCTCCGATCAGGCGCTTATAGAGCCCCTAGTACGGTCTTCCGAACACAAGGGGTTGCGCCGACCATACTAAAGCTCCTATGGCTAAGTGAGAGTGATAAAGCCCTATAGTCCGATTGCCTGGTTCATTGTGCTGAGCACCTCCTTCGGAGGACCCAAAACTGGGATAAAGAGTGCTCAGGTTTATCCCGAACACCCCCGTACTCCTTACGTGGGGGCAGAAGCCGATGACTGGCCAACTCTCGACCTTAACATACAAACGGCCGCACAGGAGGGTAAACTTTTATATATCAGGCGACATATTAGCGACCTTGTTCAAACATTACAATGGATAACATGATTGGCATTCATGGAAATATAATGTCCTTGGTACATAGCTCCGCTGCAAGGTAGGATCCTTTCAGGACACTCTTATAATACAATTCGGGCTTGCGGTGCTCCTTCCCCTCTGGCGGTCCCTCGATCACTAGCTTTTCGGCATCCATCTTCCCCCAGTGCACCTTTGCGAGGGCGAAGGCCATTCATGCTCCTTCTATACAGACCGACCGCTTGATGATGTCAAGTCGAGGGCAAGCGCTTACAAGCCGCCTCACGAGCCCGAAGTAGTTGCTTGGAATCGGCTCGGTAGGCCATAGCCGGATAACCACATCTTTCATGGCTAGTTCCGCCGCCTTATGCAGTTCGATCAGCTGTTTCAGTTGATCGGCAAAAGGCACCGGATAATTCGGTGCCAAATACTGTGACCAAAGGAGCTTATCGGCGGTTTTCCTTCCTTCGGCTCGGTAGAAGTGAGCGGCATCTGATATATTGTGAGGTAGCTCGGCAAATACACCTGAGAAGTCCGGATTCACAATCAGAAACATAGTTTTCCCTTCAAATACTTGCTTTACATGGGAAAAGCCTTACCCGCCGCGATCTTCCTCGCCTCTTGGATCCCCTGCAGGGCGCCTTGGGTTTCCCCCTGGGCGTCGCTCGTGGCTTGACGCGCCTTGGTGAGTTCGGACTCTTTCTCCGTTAAACTCTGCTCCAAGGCCTCGCATTTACTTACGGCCTCTTGCAGCTCCTGCTCATTTTTAATAACTCTGGCTTCATGTTTCTCACGAAGAGCCCGCTCCATGGCCGCCTTTTTCTCGGCCTCAGCAACGGCCCTTTTGAGGGTCTCGACTTCGGTCATAACCCCTAGCACAAATTATGCGGCTTATTCCATACTGAACATTTATTTCACAATAAATGCGTGCAACGCTTGTGCATACCTTGTTTATCCCTCAACTGCATTTTTAATTGGCCAATTTCTTCTCTGGCCCGCTCCAGACTTTGATTCAGTCCGGAGATCTCCGTAGTACGAGAGGCAGCAACCGCTACAGGTATATGCTTGGAACAGACGAGAAATCAATATCACTCAATGAGTCTTCTGATGTCTACTACACAACCTTCTTCTTGTAGACGTTGTTGGGCCTCCAAGTGCATAGGTTTGTAGGACAGTAGCAAATTTCCCTCAAGTGGATGACCTAAGGTTTATCAATCCATAGGAGGTGTAGGATGAAGATGGTGTCTCTCAAGCAACCCTGCAACCAAATAACAAAGAGTCTCTTGTGTCCCCAACACACCCAATACAATGGTAAATTGTATAGGTGCACTAGTTCAGCGAAGAGATGGTGATACAAGTGGTATATGGATAGTAGATAAAGGTTTTTGTAATCTGGAAATATAAAAACAGCAAGCTAACTAATGATAAAAGTGAGCGTAAACGGTATTGCAATGTGTTGAAACAAGGCCTAGGGTTCATACTTTCACTAGTGTAAGTCCTCTCAACAATACTAACATAATTGGATCATAAAACTATCCCTCAACATGCAACAAAGAGTCACTCCAAAGTCACTAATAGCGGAGAACGAACGAAGAGATTATGGTAGGGTACGAAACCACCTCAAAGTTATTCTTTCCAATCAATCCGTTGGGCTATTCCTATAAGTGTCACAAACAGCCCTAGAGTTCGTACTAGAATAACACCTTAAGATACAAATCAACCAAAACCCTAATGTCACCTAGATACTCCAATGCCACCTCAAGTATCCGTGGGCATGATTATATGATATGCATCACACAATCTCAGATTCATCTATTCAACCAACACAAAGGACCTCAAAGAGTGCCCCAAAGTTCTACCGGAGAATCATGACGAAAACGTGTGCCAACCCCTATGCATAGGTTCATGGGTGGAACCCGCAAGTTGGTCACCAAAACATACATCAAGTGAATCATGTGATATCTCATTGTCACCACAGATATCCACGGCAAGACATACATCAAGTGTTCTCAAATCTTTAAAGACTCAATCCGAGAAGATTACTTCAAAGGGGAAACTCAATTCATTACAAGAGAGTAGAGGGGGGGAAGAAAACATCATAGGATCCAACTATAATAGCAAAGCTCACGATAGATCAAGATCGTATCACCTCAACAACACGAGAGAGAGAGAGAGATCAAACACATAGCTACTGGTACATACCCTCAGCCCCGAGGGAGAACTACTCCCTCCTTGTCATGGAGAGCACCGGGATGATGAAGATGGCCACCGGAGAAGGATTGCCCCCTCCGGCAGGGTGCCGGAATGGGTCTAGATTGGTTTTCAGTGGCTACGGAGGCTTCTGACGGCGGAACTCCTGATCTAATCTCCGTTTTGGAAGTTTTAGGGTACGACGATATATATGGGTGCAGGAAGTACGTTAGAGGAGCCACGGGGGCCCCACGAGGCAGGGGGCGCGCCCTAGGGGGGTGGGCGCGCACCCACCCTCGTGGGCAGCCCGTGTCTCCCCTAACGTGCACTCCAAGTTCCCTGGGTTGCTTTCCTTCCAAAAATAACTTCTCCACTTGATTTCGTTCCGTTTCGACTCTGTTTGATATTCCTTTTTCTCGAAACACTGAAATAGGCATAAAACAGCAAATCTGGCCTGGGCCTCCGGTTAATAGGTTAGTCCCAAAAATAATATAAAAGTGGAAAATAAAGCCCAATATTGCCCAAAACAGTAGATAATATAGCATGGAGCAATCAAAAATTATAGATACGTTGGAGACGTATCAAGCATCCCCAAGCTTAATTCCTGCTCGTCCTCGAGTAGGTAAATGATAAAAAGATAATTTTTGATGTGGAATGCTAGTTGGCATAATTTCAATGTAATTCTTCTTACTTGTGATATGAATATTCAGATCTGAAAGATTCAAGACAAAAGTTCATATTGACATAAAAATAATAATACTTCAAGCATATGACTAAGCAATCATGTCTTCTCAAAATAACATGGCCAAAGAAAGTTATCCCTACAAAATCATATAGTCTGGCTATGCTCCATCTTCACCACACAAAATATTTAAATCATGCACAACCCCGATGACAAGCCAAGCAATTGTTTCATACTTTTGATGTTCTCAAACTTCTTCAATCTTCACGCAATATATGAGCGTGAGCCATGGACATAGCACTATAGGTGGAATAGAATGGTGGTTGTGGAGAAGACAAAAAGGAGAAGATAGTCTCACATCAACTAGGCGTATCAACGGGCTATGGAGATGCCCATTAATAGATATCAATGTGAGTGAGTAGGGATTGTCATGCAACGGATGCACTAGAGCTATAAGTGTATGAAAGCTCAACAAAAGAAACTAGTGGGTGTGCATCCAAATCGCTTGCTCACGAAGACCTAGGGAATTTTGAGGAAGCCCATCATTGGAATATACAAGCCAAGTTCTATAATGAAAGATTCCCACTAGTATTGAAAGTGACAACATGAGAGACTCTCTACTATGAAGATCATGGTGCTACTTTGAAGCACAAGTGTGGAAAAAGGATAGTAGCATTGTCCCTTTTGTTTTATTATTATTATTATTTTATTTTTATTTGGCCTTTCTTTTTTTTGGCCTCCCTTTTTTTATTTGGACTTTCTCTTTTTTTGGGACAATGCTCTATTGAATGGTGATCATCACACTTCTATTTATTTACAACTCAATGATTACAACTCGATACTAGAACAAAGTATGACTCTATATGGATGCCTCTGGCGGTGTACCGGGATATGCAATGAATCCAGAGTGACAAGTATGAAAGAATTATGAACGGTGGCTTTGCCACAAATACTATGTCAACTACATGATCATGCTAAGCAATATGACAATGATGAATGTGTCATGATAAACTGGATGGTGGAAAGTTGCATGGCAATATATCTCGGAATGGCTATGGAAATGCCATAATAGGTAGGTATGGTGGCTGTTTTGAGGAAGGTATATGGTGGGTTTATGGTACCGGCGATAGTTGTGCGGTACTAGAGAGGCTAGCAATGGTGGAAGGGTGAGAGTGTGTATAATCCATGGACTCAACATTAGTCATAAATAACTCACATACTTATTGCAAAAATCTATTAGTTATCGAAACAATGTACTACGTGCATGCGCCTAGGGGATAGATTGGTAGGAAAATACCATCGCTCGTCCCCGACCGCCACTCATAAGGAAGGCAATCAATAAGTAAATCCTGCTCCGACTTCATCACATAACGGTTCACCATACGTGCATGCTACGGGAATCACAAACTTCAACACAAGTATCTCCCAAATTCACAACTACTCAACTAGCATGACTCTAATATCACCATCTCAATATCTCAAAACAATTATCAAGTATCAACCTTCTCATAGTATTCAACACACTCATAAGAGAATTTTATTATTCTTGAATACCTAGCATATTAGGATTTTAAGCAAATTACCATGCTATTTAAGACTCTCAAAATAATATAAGTGAAGCATGAGAGTTCATAAAACTACGACCATGCTCTAAAAGATATAAGTGAAGCACTAGAGCAAATGACAACTACTCCGAAAGATATAAGTGAAGATCAATGAGTAGTCGAATAATTATGCAACTATGTGGAGACTCTCTAACATTTAATAATTTCAGATCTTGGTAATTTATTCAAACAGAAAGCAAAGCAAAATAAAATGACATCTAATAATAGCAAACATCATGTGAAGAAGCAAAAACTTAGGATCAACCGATACTAACCGATAGTTGTTGAAGAAGAAAGGTGGGATGCCAACCGGGGCATCCCCAAGCTTAGACACTTGAGACTTCTTGAAATATTATCTTGGGGTGCCTTCGGCATCCCCAATCTTGAGATATTGTGTCTCCTAAATTCCTCTCATATCACGGTCTCCCTAAATCTCAAAAGCTTCATCCACACAAAACTCAACAAGGACTCGTGAGATAAGTTAGTATAAACCATTGCCAAAACCTTATCATACTCTACTGTAGCAAATCACTAAAATTATTATTCAACATTGCATACTAAATTCCTCTGCATATTTAATAGTCCTATCCTCAAATAGAATCATTAAAGAAGCAAACATATGCAAACAATGCAAACATAACAGCAATCTGCCTAAACAGGATAGTCTGTAAAGAATGCTGCAACATCCATACTTTCTATCTCCAAAAATTATGAAAGAAAATTCCCACTGTAGTAAATTTATCAGATCTTAATATGCAAAATGTTTCAACATTTTATCACATTCTGACTTTTCTAGGGAATTATTGCAACAGCAGTAAACTTTCTGTTTTCAAACAGCAACATGTATACTTGTAACATAGGCATAGTAAAGGCTATCAATGCCACTTTTATTGAAATAAAAGATGCAAAACATTGTTATAAATAACAGTAAGCAAATCCTAACAAAATAAATTGACGCTCCAAGCAAAACACATATCATGTGGCGAATAAAAATATAGCTCCAAGTAAAGTTACCGATGAACGAAGACGAAAGAGAGGATGCCTTCCCGGGCATCCCCAAGCTTGGGCTCTTGGTTGTCCTTGAATGTTACCTTGGGGTGACTTGGGAATACCCAAGCTTAGTCTCTTGCCACTCCTTATTCCATAGTCCATCGAATCCTTACCCAAAACTTGAAAACTTCACAACACAAAACTTAAAGTAGAAAACTCGTGAGCTCCGTTAGCGAAAGAAAACAAAAGACCACTTTAAGGTACTGTAATGAACTAGTTCTTTATTTATATGGGTGTTATACCTACTGTATTACAACTTATCTATGGTTTATAAACTATTTTTCTAGCCATAGATTCATCAAAATAAGCAAACAACACACGAAAAACAGAATCTGTCAAAAACAGAACAGTCTGTAGTAATCTGTAGCTAGCGCAATATATGGAACCCCAAAAATTCTAAAATAAATTGATGGACGTGAGGAATTTATCTATTAATAATCTGAAAAAATAATTAATTAAATAGAATTCTCTAAATAAAAATGGCAGCAATTCTCGTGAGCGCTAAAGTTTCTGTTTTTTACAGCATGATCAACAAGACTCTCCCCAAGTCTTCCCAAAGGTTCTACTTGGCACATATACTAATTAAAACATAAAAAATCAATTATAACAGAGGCTAGGTAAATTATTTATTACTAAATAGGATCAAAAATCAAGGAATAAAAATAAAGTTGGGTTGCCTCCCAACAAGCGCTATCGTTTAACGCCCCTAGCTAGGCATGATGATTTCAATGATGCTCACATAAAAGATAAGAATTGAAAAATAAAGAGAGCATCATGAAGAATATGACTAGCACATTTAAGTCTAACATACTTCCTATGCATAGGGATTTTGTGAGAAAACAACTTATGGGAACAATAATCAACTTGCATAGGAAGGTAAAACAGGCATAACTTCAAAACTTTAAGCACATAGAGAGGAAAATTGATATTATTGCAATTCCTACAAGCATATATTCCTCCCTCATAATAATTTTCAGTAGCATCATGAATGAATTCAATAATATAACCAGCACCTAAATAATTCTTTTCATGATCTACTTGCATAGAAAATTTACTACTCTCCACATAAGCAAAATTCTTCTCATTCGGAATAGTGGGAGTATCATAAGAGACTTGAATACTATAAATTGTTTCCACGTTAAAGGAGTAATGTTCAGAGAAATGGTACTCATAATCATGACAAGTTTTATAAATATAATCATCACTACTCTTTATAGCATAAGTTTTATCACAATAATCATCATAAGTAGAAGGCATGCTATCATCATAACAACTTTGCATATCAAGACTTGAGAGGCTAAAATATCATCATTATTAAACATAGCATCCCCAAGCTTGGGACAAACATTAATTGCAGCAAATATATTCTCAAATATGTCATCCTCAACAAACATAGCTTCCCCAAGCTTGGGCCTTTTCATATCATAAGCATAATCACTCTCATCATTAATAGTATAGATAGCACCAATAGTATAGCAATTATAATATTCTTCCAAGAAAGTGCCAAAAAGATTTTCGAGATCATAAGAAGTGTCATTATCTTCCCAATCATAATCATCACAACAAGCAATAGGCATAAGAAGATCATCATCAAGTGTATCATTTTCATGAGGCACAACAATAATAGGAGCAACTTTATTTGGGAGAGATACCTTTTTACCTCTCTTCCTTTTTCTTTTCTTCTTCTTCACCACATCATGTGTGGGTTCAATCCTCTTTTTGGAGCTCCTTATTAATGAGATTGGTTGAATAGAGGGCTCCTCTTCGTTACCTGATTCATCATAAGAAATAATAGGAGAATATTGGGAAGTCTCTTCCCTTTCGTTAGCATTCTCTTCATCTTCTATTTGTTTTCTTTTCTTTATGTAATTGGCAATATAAGGATTTTCAATGCAATTCACCGCGCAATACATATAAATATTCTCTAGATCAAAATCAAGAACTCGATCAAGATTAAACTTTGGAACACCCTCAGTTATACGTTTCATTTCTTCATAACCCAAAATAAGGCTAAGCTCTTTATGATGCTCAAGGGTAATCAAATTATCACAATGTTTGGACACGACCTAATCATGAAACAAATATCATTGGAGCTTTAAATGACCATGTTCATTGCAAAGTTCACAAGGGGCACGGAAAATATTGAATCTTTCAGCACATTCATCTAGCTCTTCTTGCAACAATTTAGTTTCTAAGCACTTATGCCTCTTGCAATATCTATCTTCCCTATTTGGTGTGTACTTACAAACCCAATGCACTCCACAAAAATTGACATGTTTATAGGAGACATTTTCATCATAACTAGTGCAATCATCATTAGTATCATGGATATTCAAAGAATTCGTACTAACAACATTGCAATCATGCTCATCATTCAAATATTTAGTGCCAAACATTTTATAGATTTCTTCTTCTAGTACTTGAGCACAATTATCCTTTCCATCATACTCACGAAAGATATTAAAAAGGTGAAGCGTGTGAGACAAACTCAATTCCATTTTTTTATAGTTTTCTTTTATAAACTAAACTAGTGATAAAACAAGAAACTAAAAGATTTGATTGCAAGATCTAAAGATATACCTTCAAGCACTCACCTCCCCGGCAACGGCGCCAGAAAAGAGCTTGATGTCTACTACACAACCTTCTTATTGTAGACGTTGTTGGGCCTCCAAGTGCAGAGGTTTGTAGGACAGTAGCAAATTTCCCTCAAGTGGATGACCTAAGGTTTATCAATCCGTAGGAGGCGTAGGATGAAGATGGTCTCTCTCAAGCAACCCTGCAACCAAATAACAAAGAGTCTCTTGTGTCCCCAACACACCCAATACAATGGTAAATTGTATAGGTGCACTAGTTCGGCGAAGAGATGGTGATACAAGTGGTATATGGATAGTAGATAAAGGTTTTTGTAATCTGAAAATATAAAAACAGCAAGCTAACTAATGATAAAAGTGAGCGTAAACGGTATTGCAATGTGTTGAAACAAGGCCTAGGGTTCATACTTTCACTAGTGTAAGTCCTCTCAACAATACTAACATAATTGGATCATAAAACTATCCCTCAACATGCAACAAAGAGTCACTCCAAAGTCACCAATAGCGGAGAACGAACGAAGAGATTATGGTAGGGTACGAAACCACCTCAAAGTTATTCTTTCCAATCAATCCGTTGGGCTATTCCTATAAGTGTCACAAACAGCCCTAGAGTTCATACTAGAATAACACCTTAAGATACAAATCAACCAAAAACCTCATGTCACCTAGATACTCCAATGTCACCTCAAGTATCCGTGGGCATGATTATACGATATGCATCACACAATCTCAGATTCATCTATTCAACCAACACAAAGGACCTCAAAGAGTGCCCCAAAGTTCTATCAGAGAATCACGATGAAAACGTGTGCCAACCCCTATGCATAGGTTCATGGGTGGAACCCGCAAGTTGGTCACCAAAACATACATCAAGTGAATCACGTGATATCCCATTGTCACCATAGATATCCACGGCAAGACATACATCAAGTGTTCTCAAATCTTTAAAGACTCAATCCGATAAGATTACTTCAAAGGGGAAACTCAATTCATTACAAGAGAGTAGAGGGGGGAAGAAAACATCATAGGATCCAACTATAATAGCAAAGCTCGTGATACATCAAGATCGTATCACCTTAAGAACACGAGAGAGAGAGAGAGAGATCAAACACATAGCTACTGGTACATACCCTCAGCCCCGAGGGAGAACTACTCCCTCCTCGTCATGGAGAGCACCGGGATGATGAAGATGGCCACCGGAGAAGGATTGCCCCCTCCGGCAGGGTGCCGAAATGGGTCTAGATTGGTTTTCGGTGGCTATGGAGGCTTCTGGCGGCGGAACTCTCGATCTAATCTCCGTTTTGGAAGTTTTAGGGTACAACGATATATATGGGTGCAGGAAGTACGTCGGAGGAGCCATGGGGGCCCCACGAGGCAGGGGCGTGCCCTAGGGGGGTGGGCACGCCCCCCACCCTCGTGGGCAGCCCGTGTCTCCCCTGACGTGCACTCCAAGTTCCCTGGGTTGCTTTCCTTCCAAAAATAACTTCTCCAGTTGATTTCGTTCCGTTTCGACTCCGTTTGATATTCCTTTTTCTCGAAACACTGAAATAGGCATAAAACAACAAATCTGGGCTGGGCCTCCGGTTAATAGGTTAGTCCCAAAATAATATAAAAGTGGAAAATAAAGCCCAATATTGCCCAAAACAGTAGATAATATAGCATGGAGCAATAAAAATTATAGATACGTTGAAGACGTATCATCTTCCTGTGATCATCAATGCGATCCCCTGTCTGGTTCCTTCTTTCACCGAACAGGGTATCAGGGGCTACTATCTATACTATGACACTCTTCGGCAACTTATAAAACATACCTCAAAGCCTCTCATAAGGCTGATACAGGCTTCGTTCAGTCCACTCTCGGTTGACTGAATCTTCTCAATGACCGCACCCATAAGGGCACGGTGTTCATCAACAATGGAGGCATCTCGTAACGCCACCAACAAAGCATCCGACACCTCTGGATGGACAGAGGTCGCCAGCGGAACAGGCACGCCCCTCCAGCCAAAGGAGGCTGCCTTCTTGATTCTGGAGCCGCATAAACCTCTGGAATCGCATCCGGTGAGGAGCCAAACTCAGGGTCGCCCCCGCCGTCAGCCCCTATGGGAATCTTTTCCCCCACGTGGCCGGCCCCTATGGTTTGACCTCCAGGCGCCGCCTTCACGGTTTCTTCCTTTCCTCCTTGGCCGGGGTCCTTCTGGGACAAAGCCTCGGTGTTGTGCACCTGTTTGGAGGAAGGGGCCTTTTGGGGCGTCCCACTCTCCATAGCATTCGAGCTCAGCAGGTCCTCTGATGAGGATTGCTTGGTACGGGACCTCATCGGACTACCAAAAAATATGGCTTAAGGTTAAAATACTAAGCCACGATGAGTCTGGACGCTTAAATGTACTCGGATTTTATGTACTTATGAGTTGACCAGGGGCTGGGCCCTGAGATCCCATGCCAGGCCGCTGTTGGCGGCGTCAGTGGACTCCTCCGGAAGAGAAGCCCTTCCCTTTTTGGGCAGTTCAGCCTCCAAGGGTACGGAGCCCGTCCTCTTCCTCTTTCCCCTGTAGAGGATTCATCTTCCTCCTCCTTTTTATACTCTTCAGAGGCGGAACGGGCATCAGAGCCTTTGGGTATGGTGTCCGAAGTACCACGACGACGAAGGTCGCCCCGGGTCTTTTTGGCCTCCTTTTCAGCCGTCTTCTTTGGCACCTTGTAGGGCGCCGTGACCAGCATCTTCGTCAAAAGTGGGATGGCCGGGTCTTCGGGCAATGGGGCCGGACAATGAATCCGCTCCGCCTTCTTTGTCCAGCTCTGGGGGAGTTGAATAAACATGCATTAAGCGCTTCCTTTGGGTCATGCGGATAGAAAAGTTTGAAAAACTCACCGAACTTGCAGGGCGGACAGTTGGTACCCGCGGTCTTCGGCGGAGTCCGACCAAGACTTGCTGGACTTGAAAAGCACCTTCCAAATGTCCTCGTGCGAGGAGCCAAAGAACCTTCGCAAAGTTTGGTGCCTGGCCGGATCGAAATCCCACAGATTGCAAGTTCGGTGTTGACAAGGCAGTATCCGGCGGACTAACATTACATGGACTACATTGACAAGTTAATGTTCTTATCTCCCATATATTTAACGTGCGTTTGAAGCACCGACAGTTCTTCGGATGAGGACCAGTCCAGGCCTTTCTTGACCAGGATGTAAGCCGCAGAGGGGCGCCGGATCGAAACTCGGGAGAGGCGGCCCATTCCTTGCTGCATGGCTCAGTGATGTAAAACCACTGCTGAGGGAGTCCTGGATTAGGGGGTATCCTGGATCGAGTTGGTGTGACTTCAGGAACTCCCCGAGGATCAAAATGAGGCATGCTGCATAGTGCGGCGATCTAAAGCCTATAAAGTCCATGAGGGAGAGCTTTATAAGAAAAGCACTACCAGAGTCTTTCAAAGGTGCATCTCCGAAAAGTAAGGGCGGAACCTCCTGGCTGAAATTCATGCTGGACTCGGCGGTCATCACGCTGCAGCTCGGTCCCTTGTAAGCAAGGCGTTCTGTACATGCTTTTATTGGCCGATGGCCCGGGCAGACGCCTAGGACTTAGTCCAACGATGCGTCGGCTGCCAGCTTTTTTCAAACCAAAGCCATATGCCACCCACCGCCCTCCAAACTATCCCCATCACTTGGCCCTTCACGGTCTGGGGGCTTGACATGGTTGGGCCCCTTAAAGGTGGAACCCACAAGAAAAAATACTTACTGGTCATGGTGGATAAGTTCACCAAATGGATAGAAGCCAAGCCTGTTAAGATGTCCGAATCCGGACCGGTGATAGACTTTATATCCGGGGTTGTACACCATTACGGTGTCCCCCATAGCATAATCACCGATAACGGCATGAACTTTACGGCCGACGAGGTAAAACTCTGGTGCAAAAACATGGGCATCAAGCTCGATTATGCTTCCGTCTATCACCCACAAACTAACGGCCAGGTCGAACATGCAAATGGTCTTATCATGAGTGGCATCAAACCCATATTAGTGCGGTCCCTTAAGGAATCTAATACGCACTGGGTAGAGGAGCTCGACTCCGTACTCTGGGGGCTGCGGACCACGCCGAATCGCACCACCGGATACACACCATTCTTCATGGTGTACGGCGCAGAGGCAGTTTTGCCCTGCGACATAATTCATGACTCACCTCGAGTGCGCTTGTACGAAGAAAGAGAAGCCGAGCTCGATCAGCAGGACAGTTTGGACGCCTTGGAGGAAGAGCGTGACGTGGCAAAAGCCCGTTCCACATTCTATCAACAGCAGGCTCGAAGATACCAAAGCAGAGAAGTACGGGCCAAAAATTACAACGTTGGCGAATTAGTTCTACGCCTGCCGGACAAGAAAAAGGACAAACTCAAGCCCAAGTGGGAAGGTCCCTTCATAATTGACCAAGTCCTGACTGGTGGAGCGTACCGCCTGCAAGATGCATCGGATAACCGACTCGAGCCGAACCCATGGAACGCAACCCGTCTCCGAAGATTCTATGCCTAGCGCCGGACTCTATGTTCGTCTCCTTCCTCTGTCCATTTTGTATATACTTTCTGTCTTACATTTCTCTCCTTCTCCCCTCCCTCTCTCTTATAGCCTTTAAAGGCTCATAATGTGACACACTATCCGCGCTCTTTAAACCTGGGGGCTTCTTTAAAGAGAAGCTTATTTATACGGGCTTCATGCCCAACACATGTATCACACTTCTGCATGTACCTTTTATTCACCATTATATGCATCGATATGACTTAAGTTTTGGCCAAGCTGGGTTGCCTGGCTCCTGTGCTTACCCCTACGTTCCCGATTGTTCGGCTCGGTGGTAAAGGGAGCACCTCTGCGATTGTTACTGCCGGGTCAGCCGGATGTGTACCTCAGACTGGGTGAAGCCGAAAGCTAGCGTTCTTAAGGGAATATTCAGTCGGTGAACTAAAGATGATCTTTTTTCACTTATTTATCTATACGCCCCCAGATGTTTTTCTTGCGTCTCTTTTCGCAGAATGGACATGCACTTTAGGGCATGCCTCCCAGGGAAAGGAACCCCTAACGGAACTATTCTCCCTGGAAGATGTTTCTTACTAACCATGTAATATAACATAACTAGTTGGGCACTTGTCTGTTCAAGAACTAATGACCCCTATGCCTGGTCTCCATGCATACCCCGGTTCTTATATAACCGCGAGGGTATTCGGACACACTCCGGACCGTCAGGTCCCGAGGTTGAAGCGAAAAGGTCGGCCATGAAAAACGATCTACAATCCGGCTAGAAGGCATTACACATGCCAATTAAAATTACGTAGTCAATCTGACTGATTGTATTCCTCTTCAATACCATCTAATAGGCTGTCTAGTTTACAGTCCTGTTGGGAATACTTTGCGGCCAATTCTACTTGGCTGTATACTAAGCTCACAGGGATCTCCTTCCCATCGGGCCCCACGGGTCCGACCTCAGCCATGTGGTTTGGGTCAGCCTTCGTGTACCGCGTCTTCACCATGGCCTAGGCCTCCCTGGCGCCTTGACGGCAGGTCGACATCTTCCACAATCGGAAGTGCCACCACGCTCCCTTCAGCTTCTCTACAAGCTCTCCAAGGCCTTCGGGCATGGAGACGGATGGCCACAAGGCCTGGGCGACGCCTTGCATCACCTGCCGAACTCGCTCGTGCAGTTGTGAGAGCTCGGGAAGAAGGTCACCCGTAGAACCGGGCATTTCCTCTGCAGGACGACCTGTTAGCATACCTACAGACATTACTCTGTTAGTCGACTTCCTCGCCGAACTCTTTTCTCAAAGTTCGTTTAAGCACTTACTAAATATGCCGCGTCGAAGCCGCTGATTCTCCTTGACGGAGTCCAACAGCTGGGCACGAACATCCTTCAGTTCAACGCCCAGCTTGGTGTTGGCATCTTGGAGATCGTTCTTCTCCCGCCTCACCTTTGTCAGCACGCTCTCACCAGCCTTCAGCTGGCGTAGGAGTTGTTGCTTTTCCGGATTTAATCCGGCGCCATCTGCAATTTCATTTGTCAAATTTGCACCCACGCCGCACTTTGCAAAATACTTATCTTTCGAAGCGTATATTACCAGAGGGGGTCTCCTTGGGCTCCCCTGCCGCGGCTAGTGCGGCCTCAAGTTGGGCTTTGCACTCTTCCAGCTCCTGGGACAGTAGGGTATTCTTTTCTGTAAGAACCTGCATAACAAATGATCCTTAAATCAGTTATTCTAACTGTTTCAAGTCTCGGGGGCTACTGGTATATATATAATCACCAAAATTTTCTTACGCGTATGTCTTTTACATATTGCTCCGTGGCTCTGGCTAGACCATTTTGAGTGGCACAGAGGTACGCATCTCCCGAATTGAAGGCATCCAATGCCTCTTGGGAGAAACAAGCGTCGCGAAGAACTATCCGACGACGCCTGTGGTTCATGGCACTCTCCACCTCGGAATTGGTGGCAGACAGCCTGTCCGCATCCTCTGTTGGAGGAGCGTCCGGTGCGCGCCTTGTGTTCGCGTCCGCTTCCAGACCAGGCTTTGGAGCCTGGCTGGTGGAGGCGCGATTGGCAACCTCTTCGGATATAGTCCGGCGAGGTCTCTTCGTCCTGAAGAGAGCACGAGCGTTAATATGCCTTGAAGGAATAACACCTGGGAATAAGATGGCGCGCTATACCTTTGCGCCGGCGTCTCAGTCCGGACCGCACTTCTTTTCAGCCCGCGGGGCCTTGCCGCCCCTCGTTGGCTAGTCGCCGCAGGCTCGGCCTCCTGTCTCAAGGACCTCCCCCGCAAAACACGGTTGTCATACGGCAATCGAAAACATGCGAGGATAGATCCCCTTTCAAAGTGCTGGGATTTCGGTCTCAGTTACCTATGAGGCTGGGAGTAGCCCTGGGTAATCGGCTGTAATGGCCACCCAGGCGTTGTCCTTGCTCAATTGATGAAATACCCCATCAATTAGCTCCACAGATAAGTCCAGATCCTCTTGAGAGGCCGGGTCGAGGGACCATCCCGGATCCTCGGGTTGTGGAGGAGGGTTGTTTATTTCTTTAACAGCCTGGCATAGTTCCTGCGTTGAAGTCGTTAGACTGAATATTTAACGATGGGAATATAAAACGGATGGGCAAGTAAAAGTGTCCACTTACCCAACTTGGGGGATTATACATAGAAAATCCACCCTATGGGTTGACGCGGAGAAATTCCTCCTCTTCTCCCTTGTACAAAGCGGATAAGATCTTTATTAGAGCGGCAACCGAATCCGGCCCCTTACGGCCGTGGCGGGTGGCGTCGTCCTCCCCATTGAAGTCCCACATGGGGTGGCCTCTATACTGAAGCGGCTGCACCCCTCGCATGATGCATGCGGCTATGACCCCGATCATGGTCAGTCCGGAATGAGCTAACAATCTTATCCGGCCCATCAGGTAAAGAACATCCTTGTCGCTTTCCCTCTGAGGGCTCCATGGACGCCAGCTTAGGTGCTTCTTTAGGGGAGCATTGTCGAATTCCGGGAGGCCGATCCGGACAGGATCTGGCAGCGGGACGTCCTCTATATAAAACCATTCCGAAGGCCAGTCCTCGGACGCCTTCTTTGGGGTTCCGGATAGATATCCGGTCCCGGTGATGCGCCACACTTCGGCTCCGCCCACTTGATATATTGACCCCTTCTGAGAACGGGGCACAAGGTAGAATAGCCTTTTCCACAGCGCGAAATGAGCCTCGCAGCCCAAAAACAGCTCGCAAAGGGCTATGAAGCCCATGATATGCGATATGGAGGCAGGCGTGAGGTTGTGCAGCTGGAGGCCATAGAACTCCAGGAGCCCTCGGAGAAACGGATGAATTGGAAATCTGAGCCCTCTTATTAAGTAAGGGACAAGGCATACCCGCTCTCCTTTGGAGGGATTGGGGGCGCTCTCCGCTTGCTCTCCGCCATTATAGGTGGCAAGCCGGCTCAAACCGGGACCATATAGGCCGGGGGAAGAAATCCCTTGGTCTGGAGCGTCACTAGATCGCTGTGCGGGATGGAGCATCTCTCCCAATCTCCAGGCTGAGGGCTGGAAGCGCAAGAGGAGGAGCTGCGGCGGCCGGCCATGATAGAATGGACCTCTATCGGATATGCTCTGATGAATACTCGCGGAGGGGAGAAGGTGTGGTTTGGATCTAAATCCTCGTCCCCTTAAATAGGCGGCTCATTCACACGGCTAGGGGTGTAAATGTAAAAATACCCTAACTTTTCGTATTCGTTTGACACGTGGAAGACGGCCATTATTGGGCGTAGAAGCCAAGGAGCACTACATTTACAAGAAACCAGACATTATTCAACAGGTACACGGAATTTGGAGGAGAACCCGCCTTGCAATGCCGAAGATAATCTGCGCGCCGGACTCGTCGTCATTGAAGCCTGGTTCGGGGGCTACTGAGGGAGTCCTGGATTAGGGGGTGTCTGGATAGCCGGACTATACCTTCGGCCGGACTCCTGGACTATGAAGATACAAGATTGAAGACTTCGTCTCGTGTCCGGAAGGGACTTTCCTTGGCGTGGAAGGCAAGCTTGGCGATACGGATATGTAGATCTCCTACCATTGTAACCGACTCTGTGTAACCCTAGCCCTCTCCAGTGTCTATATAAATCGGAGGGTTTTAGTCCGTAGGCACAACAATCATACCATAGGCTAGCTTCTAGGGTTTAGCCTCCTTGATCTCATGGTAGATCTACTCTTGTACTACCCATATCATCAATATTAATCAAGCATGAGTAGGGTTTTACCTCCATCGAGAGGGCCCGAACCTGGGTAAAAACATCATGTCCCTTGTCTCCTGTTACCATCCGCCTAGACGCATAGTTCGGGACCCCCTACCCGAGATCCGCCGGTTTTGACACCGACAACTGCTGTTGCCACTCCTTGACAGAATCATTAAAGGTTCCCGTTGGCCATATGACGTTGGGCATCTTGCTCACCATAGCGCCCCCTCACTCGGCGTGCTCGCTGCCCACCACCTTGGGCTTCACATTAAAAACGTTCAGCCATAAACCGAAGTGCGGCGGAATACGGAGAAAAGCCTCGCACACGACAATGAATGTCGATATGTTGAGGAAGGAGTTAGGGGACATATCGTGAAGATCGATCCCATAATAATACATGATGCCACGGATGAACGAGTGGAGGGGAAACCCTAGCCCGCGGACAAAGTGAGGGAGGAATACAACCCTCTCGTGGGGTTCCGGAGTAGGGACGATCTGTCCCGCCGTCGAGAGACGGTGGCTGATTTTCTTGACCAGATACCCGGCCTTCTGAAGCTTTTTGATATCCTTCTCTCGGGCGGTAGAGGCCATCCATTTGCCTCCTGCTCCGGATCCGGACATCTTTGGAAGACCTTTTGTGGGTAGAGAAGGTGAACACTTGGGCTCTGGAGCTTGAGCAGAATGGAATGAATCGGGAAGAAGGCTGATAACCCACAAGTATAGGGGATCGCAACAGCTTTCGAGGGTAGAGTACTCAACCCAAATTTATTGATTCGACACAAGGGGAGCCAAAAAATATTCTCAAGTATTAGCAGCTGAGTTGTCAATTCAACCACATCTGGAAACTTAGTATCTGCAGCAAAGTGTTTAGTAGCAAAGTAATATGATAGTGATGGTAACGGTAACAAAAGAGTAATGAACGCAAAGTAATGATTTTGGTATTTTGTAGTGATTGTAACAATAGCAACGGGAAAGTAAATATGCCGGATCAATGATGGATAATTATGCCGGATTCGGTTCATCATGTAACAGTCATAACATAGGGTGACACCGAACTAAGTCCAATTCGTCAATGTAATGTAGGCATGTATTCCGAATATAGTCATACGTGCTTATGGAAAAGAACTTGCATGACATCTTTTGTCCTACCCTCCTGTGGCAGCGGGGTCCTAATGGAAACTAAGGGATATTAAGGCCTCCTTTTAATAGAGAACCGGAACAAAGCATTAGCACGTAGTGAATACATGAACTCCTGAAACTACGGTCATCACCGGTAAGTATCCCAATTATTGTCACTTCGGGGTTAACGGGTCATAACACATAATAGGTGACTATAGACTTGCAAGATAGGATCTAGAACTCTCATATATTGATGAAAACATAATAGGTTGAGATCTGAAATCATGGCACTCGGGCCCAAGTGACAAGCAGTAAGCATAGCAAAGTCATAGAAACATCAATCTCAGAACATAGTGGATACTAGGGATCAAACCCTAACAAAACTAACTCGATTACATGGTGAATCTCATCCAACCCATCACCGTCCAGCAAGCCTACGATGGAATTACTCACGCACGGCGGTGAGCATCATGAAATTGGTGATGGAGGATGGTTGATGATGACGACGGCGATGAATGCCCCTCTCCGGAGCCCCGAACGGACTCCAGATCAGCCCCCCGAGAGGTTTTAGGGCTTGGCGGTGGCTCCATATCGTAAAACGCGATGATTTCTTCTCTCTTATTTTTCTCTCCCCGAAAGCAGTTATATAGAGTTGGAGTTGGAGTCGGGGGGTATCCAGGGGGCCCACGAGGTAGGGGGGCACGCCCCTACCCTCGTGAGAAGGGTGTGGGCCCCCTGGTCTTCATCTTTGGAGAGGATTTTTTATTATTTATTTTAAGGTATTCCGTGGAGTTTCAGGTCATTCCGAGAACTTTTGTTTTCTGCACATAAAACAACATCATGGCAATTCTGCTGAAAATAGCGTCAGTCCGGGTTAGTTCCATTCAAATCATACTAGAGTCCAAAACAAGGGCAAAAGTGTTTGGAAAAGTAGATATGACGGAGACGTATCAACTCCCCCAATCTTAAACCCTTGCTTGTCCTGAAGCAATTCAGTTGACAAACTGAAAGAAATAAAGAAAAACTTTTACAAACTCTGTTTGCTCTTGTTGTTGTAAATATGTCAAGCTGGCATTCAAGTTTTCAGCAAAGATTATAACTAACCACATTTGCAATAATTCTCAGGTCTCATGATTACTCATATCAATAACATAATCAACTAGCAAGCCATAATAATAAATCTTGGATGACAACACTTTCTCAAAACAATCATAACATGATATAACAGGATGGTATCTCGCTAGCCCTTTCTGAGACCGCAAAACATAAATGCAGAGCACCTTTAAAGATTAAGGACTGACTAGACATTGTAATTCATGGTAAAAGAGATCCAATCATAGTCACACCCAATGTAAACTAACAGCAATGAATGCAAATGACAGCTGCGCTCTCCAGCTAGAGCTTTTTAATAAGAGGGTGATGACTCAACATGAAAGTAAATAGATAGGCCCTTCGCAGAGGGAAGCAGGGATTTGTAGAGGTGCTAGAGCTCGGTTTTAAAATAGAGGTGAATAACATTTTGAGCGGTATACTTTCATTGTCAACATAACAACCAAGTGATGGCGATATCTTCCATGCTACACACATTATAGGCGGTTCCCAAACAGAATGGTAAAGTTTATACTCCCCTCCACCAACAAACATCAATCCATGGCTTGCTCGAAACAACGAGTGCCTCCAACATACATCAGGTCCCAGGGGGAGTTTTGTTTGCAATTACTTTGATTTAGTTTGCATAAAGCATGGAACTGGGCATCCCGGTGACCAGCTCTTTATCTCGTGAGTGAGGAGCGGAGTCCACTCCTCTTGAGAATAACCCGCCTAGCATGGAAGATACAGACAGCCCTAGTTGATACATGAGCTATTCGAGCATAAAAAAACAGGATGATTATTTGAAGGTTTGGAGTTTGGCACATACAAATTTACTTGGAACGACAGGTAGATATCGCATATAGGAAGGTATAGTGGACTCATCTGGAATAACTTTGGGGTTTAAGGAGTTTGGATGCACAAGCAGTATTCCCACTTAGTATAGGTGAAGGCTAGCAAAAGACTGGGAAGCAACCAACTAGAGAGCGACAACAGCCATGTACATGCATTAAAATTAATAAACATTGGATGCAAGCATGAGTAGGATATAATCCACCATGAACATAAATATCGTGAAGGCTATGTTGATTTGTTTCAACTACATGTGTGAACATGTGCCAAGTCAAGTCACTTAAATCATTCAGAGGAGGATACCACCCTATCATACCACATCATAACCATTTTAATAGCATGTTGGCATGCAAGGTAAATCATTATAACTCATAGCTAATCAAGCATGGCACAAGCAACTATGATCTCTAATTGTCATTGCAAACATGTTTATTCATAACAGGCTGAATCAAGAACGATGAACTCATCATATTTACAAAAACAAAAGAGGTCGAGTTCATACCATATTTTCTCATCTCAGTCAGTCCATCATATATCATCATAATTGCCTTTCACTTGCACGATCGAATGATGTGAATAATAATAAGAGTGCACGTGCATTGGACTAAGCTGGAATTTGCGAGCATTCAATAAACAGGAGAAGACAAGGCAATATGGTCTCTTTTGTCAGATAAACAATAATGCATATAAGAGCCACTTCAACAATTTAATCATGGTCTTCTCCTACTGACCCCCAAAGAAAAGAAAGGAAATAAAACTATTTACACGGGAAAGCTCCCAACAAGCAAAAGAAGAACAGGAAATCTTTTTGGGTTTTCTTTTTTTAATTACTACTACAAGCATGGAAATTAAACTAATTAAAAGATACAACTAATTTTTTTGTTTTTCTTAAGGTTTATTAAACACACAAGAAGAAAGCATAAAAGGAAATAAACTAGCATGGATGATACAATGAAAAAGTATGAGCACCGACATCTGGCAATGAGTGTGTGTGAACATAAATGTAATGTTGGTGAGAAATACGTACTCCCCCAAGCTTAGGCTTTTGGCCTAAGTTGGTCTATGGCCACGGCTAGCCTGGCTGATATTCATAATAATAGTTGTTGGGGTCGTACTACGATGAGGAAGAAGAAGGCTCCGATTGCCACTGGCTGGCAATCATCTCCGGATCCCACTGATAGTTAGATTGTCATGAAGGATCAAACTGTGGTTCCGGTTCTGGCTCCTCGGCTGGTGTAGGGTTCCGGTAGGCGAGGATAGCCGTCAACGGAACAAGGTACTTGCCTACAGTCAAATCAAACAAAGCAGGCGCAGGCAAGGTAATGGTCTCAGGATGGTGTTTATTAAAGAATTGATATTTAAGCTCTCATGCCCTATTCTTAACAATAAAATCATGTGCCACCATACTTTTATAATCTAAATAAATATGAGGCAACACTTTTTCCTCCTTCTCAGCATGCCTAATAGGAATGTTAAAATGTGCAGCTAGGCGTGTAGCATAGATGCCTCCAAAGATGGGACCCTTAGTACGGTTCATACTTAACCGTCTAGCAATAATGCCGCCGATACTAAAAGTGTTATCACTGTATAAACCTTGGAGAAAAATAATAATATCAGGGATATTAAGGTTTCCACAGTTTCCTCGACCAGTTAAGCAACGACTAGCAAATAATGCAAAGTAACGTAAGATAGGAAAATGTATGCTAGTGATTCGTGCATCGGAAACCTTCCTAGTTTCCCCTACAGTGATAGTATTAATAAATCCATCCACATCATCATGATGTGGTTCTTCTGTCTTGCCCCCAAAAGGGACTAAACAAATCCGACAGAAATCATAAAGTGACATCTCCTTATGCTCATCATATAAATGAAACTCCACCGTAGGTGGTGAGTTCCTAGAATGAAAATGAAAGTTTTGCACAAAGGTATTTGTGAGCAAGAGATACTGATCGCATTGGTCGTGGAGGAAAGCGGCGAGGCCTGCATTATGAGCCAACTCATGAAAATCTTCATAAATCCCGGCTGCTCTCAAGAAATCCTCAGAAGGCCATTCACACGCCCGAACCTCCATGGTGCGCGGCAAATTATACTTAGGCTTCGGTGCCTTTGCCTTCGAGCTTTGGCTCGACGAGCCCCTCAATAATGTCCTCATCATTTTCTGAAAAATTCTGTATTTTTTAGTAACTTCAAAGTAAAAGTAAACCAAACTCAATAATATTGATAGCAACTACTCCTACAAGTGCCTAGGGCCTATATCATGCATCAAAACTACTTTTGACCATATAAATTTGACATGCAAGCTCAAGAACAGGGTCACCTAAACAGCAAAAATTTGCAATGAATAAAGCACTAGAACAAAAACTAATTGGACCAATGGAGGAGTCACATACCAAGGAACAATCTCCCCAAGCAGTTTTGTGAGAGGTGCTTTGAGCAAGGAGATCGAAAATGGCAGCAAAACGAGCTTGGACTCGGGTTTGAGTTGGTTTTTCGTGTTTGGGGGAGGAAGATGAAGTGTGTGGCTGAAAGAATAAGTGGAGGAGGACCACCATGGGCCCACGAGGCAGGGGGCGCCCTCCACCCTCGTGGCAAGGTGGTTGGCCCCCCTGGTGTGTTCTTTGTTCCATAAATCCTCAAATATTCTAGAAAAAATCATATTTAATTTTCAGGGCATTTGGAGAACTTTTATTTTCAAGGTATTTTTATATTGTACGGATAATCAGATAACAAATAGAAAATTATTTATTTTTATTTTATTTTAACTAAATAAAAGAAAGTATAGAAATGGTACAGAGGGTTATGCTTCTAGTTTCATCCATCTCATGCTCGTCAAAAGGAATCCACTAACAAGGTTGATCAAGTCTTGTTAACAAACCCATTCCGATTAACATGAAACCGGAAAAATTTCGAATAACACAAGGTTACCTCAATGAGGATATGCACATCCCCAATAATAAGTATATCATATTTCTTCTTGATAGTAGGAAGAGGAAATTCAAAACCTCCAAATATAATCGATGGAATTTTTTCGATAGAATTGATACTATGAACTTGAGGTTGTTTCCTCGGAAAGTGTACCGTATGCTCATTACCATTAAAATGAAAAGTGACATTGCCTTTGTTGCAATCAATAATAACCCCTGTAGTATTAAGAAAAGGTCTTCCAAGAATAATAGACATACTATCGTCCTCGGGAATATCAAGAATAATAAAGTCCGTTAAAATAGTAACGTTTGCAACCACAACAGGCACATCCTCACAAATACCGACAGGTATAGCAGTTGATTTATCAGCCATTTGCAAAGATATTTCAATAGGTGTCAACTTATTCAAATTAAGTCTATGATATAAAGAGAGAGGCATAACACTAACATCGGCTCCAAGATCATATAAAGCAGTTTTAACATAGTTTCTTTTAATGGAGCATGGTATAGTAGGTACTCCTGGATCCCCAAGTTTCTTTGGTATTCCACCCTTGAAAGTATAATTAGCAAGCATGGTGGAAATTTCAGCTTCCAGTATCTTTCTTTTATTTGTAATAATATCTGTCATGTACTTAGTATAAGGATTTGTTTTGAGTATATCAGTCAATTGCATACGCAAAAATATAGGTCTAATCATTTCAGCAAAGCGCTCAAAATCCTCATCATCCTTTTTCTTGGATGGTTTGGGAGGAAAAGGCATGGGTTTCTGGACCCAAGGTTCTCTTTCTTTACCATGTTTCCTAGCAATAAAGTCTTTCTTATCATAATGTTGATTCTTTGATTGTGGGTTATCAAGATCAACAGTAGGTTCAATTTCTACATCATTATCATTACTAGGTTGAGCATTATTATGAACATCATCATTAACATTTTCAATAGGTTCATGTTCATTACTAGATTGAGTTTCAGCATCAAAAATAGAAATATCATTTGGATTATCAGGTGGTTCAGCAATAGGTTCACTAGAAGTTTGCACAGTTCTATCATTTTTCTTTTTCTTCTTTTTAGAAGAACTAGGTGCATCAACTTTATTTCTCTGAGAATCTTGCTCAATTCTCTTAGGGTGGCCTTCAGGATACAAAGCTTCCTGAGTCATTCTACCAGTTCTAGTAGCCACTTTAACAGCATAACCATTTTTCTTACTATTCATCTCATCGAGCAATTCTTTTTGAGCTTTAAGTACTTGTTCTACTTGAATGGTAACCATAGAAACATGTTTGCTAAAAAGTTTAAGTTCACCTCTAATATTAGCCATATAATCACCTAAGTATTTAATCATATCAGCATCTTGTTTTAATTTTCTACCAAAATAAGCATTGAAGTCTTCCTGCTTAAACATAAAATTATCAAACTCATCCAAGCATTGACTAGCAATTTTAGTAGGAGGGATTTCAGCTTTATCATATCTATAGAGAGAATTTACCTTTACTACCTGTGTCGGGTTATCGAGGTCTAGAGTTTCTTCAATAAATAAAGGATTAAGATCATATATTTCTTCATCAGGCGGTAAATTGATACCATGTATTTCTTCAATAGGAGGTAAATTCTTAACATCTTCAGCTTTAATACCTTTTTCTTTCATAGATTTCTTTGCCTCTTGCATATTTTCAGGACTGAGAAATAGAACACCTCTCTTCTTCGGAGTTGGTTTAGGAATAGGATCATTAATTGGAGCAGGAGCTGCCTCAGGAGCTGGCTCAGGAGGTGCCCAATTATTTTCATTTGTCAACATATTATTCAATAAGATTTCAGCTTCATCCGGTGTTCTTTCCCTGAAAAGAGAACCAGCACAACTATCCAGGTAATCTTTGGAAGCATCGGTTAGTCCATTATAAAAGATATCAAGTATTTCATTTTTCTTAAGAGGATGATCAGGCAAAGCATTAAGTAACTTGAGAGGCCTCCCCCAAGCTTGTGGGAGATTCTCTTCTTTAATTTGCACAAAGTTGTATATTTCTTTTGAAGTAGCTTGTTTCTTATAAGCAGGGAAATATTTAGCAGAGAAGTAATAAATCATATCCTGGGGACTACGCACACAACCAGGATCAAGAGAATTAAATCATATCTTAGTATCACCCTTTGATGAGAACGGAAATATTTTAAGGATATAAAAGTAGCAAGATCTCTCATCATTAGTGAACAGGGTGGCTATATCATTTAATTTAGTAAGATGTGCTACAACAGTTTCAGATTCATAGCCATGAAAAGGATCAGATTCAACCAAAGTAATTATATCAAGATCAACAGAGAATTCATAATCCTTATCAGCAACACATATAGGTGAAGTAGCAAAAGAAGGGTCAGGTCTCATCCGAGCATTTGGAGATTGCTTATTCCATTTAGCTAATAACCTTTTGAGTTCATATCTATCTTTACAAGCTAAAATAGCTAAAGAAGCATCTTGATCAAATAAATAACCCTCAGGAATAACAAGTGATTCTTCATCATCACTTTCATCTTCATAATCAGATTCAATATTTTCAATCTCTCTAGCCCTAGCAAGTCGTTCTTCTAGAAAATCACTAAGTGGCATAGTAGTATCAGGCATAGAGGTAGTTTCATCATAAGTATCATGTATAGCAGAACTAGCATCATCAATAACATGCGACATATCAGAACGAATAGCAGAAGCAGGTGTAGGTGTCGCAAGCTTACTCATAACAGAAGGTGAATCAAGTGCAGAGCTAGATGGCAGTTCCTTACCTCCCCTCGTAGTTGAGGGATAGATCTTGGTTTTTGGATCTCTCAAATTCTTCATAATAATAAGCAGATATAAATCCCAAGTGACTCAAAGAATAGATCTATGCTCCCCAGCAACGGCGCCAGAAATTAGTCTTGATAACCCACAAGTATAGGGGATCGCAACAGCTTTCGAGGGTAGAGTATCCAACCCAAATTTATTGATTCGACACAAGGGGAGCCAAAGAATATTCTCAAGTATTAGCAGCTGAGTTGTCAATTCAACCACACCTGGAAACTTAGTATCTGCAGAAAAGTGTTTAGTAGCAAAGTAATATGATAGTGATGGTAACGGTAACAAAAGAGTAATGAACGCAAAGTAATGTTTTTGGTATTTTGTAGTGATTGTAACAATAGCAACGGGAAAGTAAACAAGTGTAAACCAGTATATGGAAAGCTCGTAGGCATCGGATCAATGATGGATAATTATGCCAGATGCGGTTCATCATGTAACAGTCATAACATAGGGTGACATAGAACTAGCTCCAATTCGTCAATGTAATGTAGGCATGTATTTCGAATATAGTCATACGTGTTTATGGAAAAGAACTTGCATGACATCTTTTGTCCTACCCTCCCGTGGCAGCGGGGTCCTAATGGAAACTAAGGGATATTAAGGCCTCCTTTTAATAGAGAACCGGAACAAAGCATTAGCACATAGTGAATACATGAACTCCTCAAACTACGGTCATCACCGGTAAGTATCCCGATTATTGTCACTTCGGGGTTAACGGATCATAACACATAATAGGTGACTATAGACTTGCAAGATAGGATCTAGAACTCTCATATATTGATGAAAACATAATAGGTTGAGATCTGAAATCATGGCACTCGGGCCCTAGTGACAAGCATTAAGCATAGCAAAGTCGTAGCAACATCAATCTCAGAACATAGTGGATTCTAGGGATCAAACACTAACAAAACTAACTCGATTACATGGTGAATCTCATCCAACCCATCATCATCCAGCAAGCCTACGATGGAATTACTCACGCACGGCGGTGAGTGCTACGTCTTGAGCTTGCGTTGGTTTTCCCCGAAGAGGAAGGGATGATGCAGCAGAGTAGCGTAAGTATTTCCCTCAGTTTTCAGAACCAAGGTATCAATCCAGTAGGAGGCCACGCTCAAGTCCCTCGTACCTGCACAAAACGATAGCTACTCGCAACCAACGCAATTAGGGGTTGTCAATCCCTTCACGGTCACTTACAAGACTGAGATCTGATAGATATAATATTTTTGGTATAAAGATGCAAAGTAAAAAGTAAAAGCAAAGTAAAAAAGCAAAGCGAGATTAAAGTGATGGAGATTGATATGATGAGAATAGACCCGGGGGCCATAGGTATCACTAGTGGCTTCTCTCAAGAGCATAAGTATTCTACGGTGGGTGAACAAATTACTGTTGAGCAATTGACAGAATTGAGCATAGTTATGAGAATATCTAGTCATGACCATGTATATAGGCATCACGTCCGTGACAAGTAGATCGAAACGATTCCGCATCTACTACTATTACTCCACTCATCGACCGCTATCCAGCATGCATCTAGAGTATTAAGTTAAAAATAGAGTAATGCCTTAAGCAAGATGACATGATGTAGAGAGATAAATTCATGCAATACGAAATAAACCCCATCTTGTTATCCTCAATGGCCCCTTCTATCAATGGGTAAGGACACCGCAAGATCGAACCCAAAGCTAAGCACTTCTCCCATGGCAAGAACTACCAATCTAGTTGGCCAAACCAAACGGATAATTCGAAGAGACTTGCAAAGATAACCAATCATACATAAAAGAATTCAGAGAAGATTCAAATATTATTCATAGATAGACTTGATCATAAACCCACAATTCATCGGTCTCAACAAAAACACCACAAAAAGAAGATTACATCGAATAGATCTCCACAAGAGAGGGGGAGAACTTTGTATTGAGATTCAAAGAGAGAAGAAGCCATCTAGCTACTAACTATGGACCCGAATGTCTGAGGTAAACTAATCACACTTCATCAGAGAGGCTATGATGATGTAGAAGTCCTCCGTGATGACGGCCCTCTTCCGGCGGAACTCTGGAACAGGCCCCATAATGGGATCTCGTGGATACAGAAAGTTGCGGTGGTGGAATTAGGTTTTGGCTCCTGTTCTGATCGTTTGGGGGTACGTGTGCATATATAGGAGGAGGAAGTACGCCAGAGGAGCAACGAGGGGCCCATGAGGTAGGGGGCACGTCCTAGGGGGGGCGCACCCCCCACCCTCGTGACCGCCTCTTTTGTTCCTTGGAGCAGGGTCCAAGTCTCCTGGATCACGTTCGGTGAGAAAATCACGTTCCCGAAGATTTTATTCCGTTTGGACTCCGTTTGATATTCCGTTTCTTCGAAACACTAAAATAGGCAAAAAACAGCAATTCTGGGCTGGGCCTCCGGTTAATAGGTTAGTCCCAAAAATAATATAAAAGTGGAAAATAAAGCCCAATATAGTCCAAAACAGTAGATAATATAGCATGGAGCAATCAAAAATTATAGATACGTTGGAGACGTATCAGGCATCCCCAAGCTTAATTCCTGCTCGTCCTCGAGTAGGTAAATGATAAAAAGAGAATTTTTGATGCGGAGTGCTACTTGGCATAATTTCAATGTAAATCTTCTTAAATGTGGTATGAATATTCAGATTAGAAAGATTCAAGACAAAAGTTTATATTGACATAAAAATAATAATACTTCAAGCATACTAACAAAGCACTTATGTCTTCTCAAAATAACATGGCCAAAGAAAGTTATCCCTACAAAATCATATAGTCTGGCTATGCTCCATCTTCACCACACAAAGTATTTAAATCATGCACAACCCCGATGACAATCCAAGCAATTGTTTCATACTCTAACTTTTTCAAAACTTTTTCAATCTTTACGCAATACATGAGCGTGAGCCATGGATATAGCACTATAGGTGGAATAGAATGGTGGTTGTGGAGAAGACAAAAAGGAGGGGAAGATAGTCTCACATCAACTAGGCATATCAACGGGTTATGGATATGCCCATCAATAGATATCAATGTGAGTGAGTAGGGATTGCCATGCAACGGATGCACTAGAGCTATAAATGTATGAAAGCTCAAAAAGAAACTAAGTGGGTGTGCATCCAACTTGCTTGCTCATGAAGACCTAGGGCAATTTTGAGGAAGCCCATCATTGGAATATACAAGCAAAGTTATATAATGTAAAATCCCCACTAGTATATGAAAGTGACAAAATATGAGACTCTCTATATGAAGAACATGGTGCTACTTTGAAGCACAATATATGAGACTTGCTATATCATGGTGCTACTTTGAAGCACAAGTGTGGAAAAAGGATAGTAGCATTGCCCCTTTTTATTTATTTTCTTTTTTTGGGGGGGGGCCCTTCTTTTTTTCTTTGGCCTTTCTCTTTTTTTATTGGGACAATGCTCTATTGAATGATGATCATCACACTTTTATTTATTTACAACTCAATGATTACAACTCGATTCTAAAACAAAGTATGACTCTATATGGATGCCTCCGGCGGTGTACCGGGATATGCAATGAATCAAGAGTGACAAGTATGAAAGAATTATGAATAGTGGCTTTGCCACAAATACTATGTCAACTACATGATCATGCTAAGCAATATGACAATGATGAATGTGTCATGATGAACTAGATGGTGGAAAGTTGCATGGCAATATATCTCGGAATGGCTATGGAAATGCCATAATAGGTAGGTATGGTGGCTGTTTTGAGGAAGGTATATGGTAGGTGTATGATACCGGTGAAAGGTGCGGTATTAGAGAGGCTAGCAAAGGTGGAAGGGTGAGAGTGCGTATAAGCCATGGACTCAACATTAGTCATAAAGAACTCATATACTTATTGCAAAAATCTAGAAGTTATCAAAGCAAAGTATTAAGCGCATGCTCCTAGGGGGATAGATTGGTAGGAAAAGACCATCGCTCGTCCCCGACTGCCACTCATAAGGAAGACAATCAATAAATAAATCATGCTCCGACTTCGTCACATAACGGTTCACCATACGTGCATGTTACGGGAATCACAAACTTTAACGCAAGTATTCTTTAAATTCACAACTACTCAACTAGCATGACTTTAATATTATAACCTCCATATCTCAAAACAATTATCATGCTTCAATCTTTTATTAGTATTCAACACACTCAAAAAAAAGTTTCACAAATCTTGAATACCAAGCATATTATTATTAATCAAATTACCATGTTATTTAAGACTCTCAAAATAATTTAAGTGAAGCATGAGAGATCAATAGTTTCTTTAAAACAAATCCACCACCGTGCTCTAAAAGATCTAAGTGAAGCATATAGAGCAAAATTATAACGGTCAAAAGATATAAGTGAAGCACATAGAGCAAAATTATCTAGCTTAAAAGATATAAGTGAAGCACATAGAGCAAAACTACTTAGCTCAAAAGATATAAGTGAAGCACATAGAGTATTCTATCAAATTTTAATTCATGTATGGCTCTCTCAAAAGGTGTGTACAGCAAGGATGATTGTGGCATACTAACACACAAAGACACAAATAATACAAGACGCTCCAAGCAAAACACATATCATGTTGGTGAATAAAAATATAGCTCCAAGTAAATTACCGATGGAAGTGGACGAAAGAGGGGATGCCTTCAGGGGCATCCCCAAGCTTTGACTTTTTAGTGTACTTGGATTATATTGGGGGTGCCATGGGCATCCCCAAGCTTAGGCTCTTGGCACTCCTTGTTTCATGATCCATCAAAAGAATTCACCCAAAACTTGAAAACTTCACAACACAAAACTCAAAATAGAAAACTCGTGAGCTCCGTTAGCGAAAGAAAACAAAAGACCACTTCAAGGTACTGTAATGAACTCATTCTTTATTTATATTGGTGTTAAACCTACTGTATTCCAACTTCTTTATGTATTATAAACTATTTTACTAGCCATAGATTCATCAAAATAAGCAAACAACACACGAAAAACAGAATCTGTCAAAAACAGAATAGTCTGTAGTAATCTGTAGCTAGCGCAAGATCTTGAACCCCAAAAATTCTAAAATAAATTGCTGGACGTAAGGAATTTATATATTAATCATCTGCAAAAAGAATTAACTAAATATCACTCTTTAAATAAAAATTACAGCAGTTCTCGTGAGCGCTAAAGTTTCTGTTTTTTACAGCAAGTTCAACAAGACTTTCCCCAAGTCTTCCCAACGGTTCTACTTGGCAAAAACACTAATTAAACACAAAAAACACAACCAAAACAGAGGCTAAATAATTTATTTATTACTAAGCAGGAGCAAAAAGAAAGGAATAAAAATAAAATTGGGTTGCCTCCCAACAAGTGCTATCGTTTAACGCCCCTAGCTAGGCATAAAAGCGAGGATAGATCTAGGTATTTCCATCTTTGGTAGGAAATCCATAAGTGGCTCTCATGATAGTTTCATATGGTAATTTTATTTTATTTCTTGCAAAGTGTTCCATGCCCTTTTTTAATGGAAATTAAAATCTAATATTCCCTTCCTTCATATCAATAATCGCACCAACTGTTCTAAGAAAAGGTCTACCAAGAATAATAGGGCAAGAAGGATTGCAATCTATATCAAGAACAATGAAATCTACGGGCACATAATTCCTATTTGCAACAATAAGAACATCATTAATCCTTCCCATAGGTTTCTTAATAGTGGAATCTGCAAGATGCAAGTTTAGAGAGCAATCATCAAAATTACGGAAATCTAGTAAATCACACAAAGTCTTGGGAATAGTAGAGACACTAGCACCCAAATCACACAAAGCATAAAACTCATGATCTTTAATTTTAATTTTAATAGTTGGTTCCCACTCATCATAGAGTTTTCTAGGGATAGAAACTTTCAACTCAAGTTTTTCTTCATAAGATTGCATCAAGGCATCAACAATATGTTCGGTGAAGGCTTTATTTTGACTATAAGCATGTGGAGAATTTAGCACGGATTGCAACAAGGAAATACAATCAATTAAAGAGAAACTTTCATAATTAAATTCCTTGAAATCCAATATAGTGGGTTTAGCAACATCTAGATTTTTATTTCTTTCAATCCCACTTTCATTAATTTCATCATTAAGATGTAAATACTCCGAATTTTTAGAACGCCTTCTAGGTAAAGGAAGATCATATTCAGTTTCATCAAGATTAATATTGCAAAACAAAGATTTAATAGGGGACACATCAATAACTTTTAGATTTTCATCTTGATTTTCATAGGAATTGGAGGAACACGCTTTAATAAAGGCATCTTTGGAAGCACGCATCCTAGCGGTTCTTTCTTTGCACTCATCAATGGAAATTCTCATGGATTTGAGAGACTCATTGATATCATGTTTAGGAGGAATAGATCTAAGCTTTAAAGAATCAACCTCAAGAGAAATTCTATCAATGTTTCTAGCCAAATCATCAACTTTAAGCACTCGTCAAGCAAAGCATTAAAATTCTTTTGTGAATTCATAAAATCTTTAACACTATTCTCAAATTAAGAGGGCATATTATTATAATTTCCATAAGAGTTGTTGTAGGAATTCCCATAATTATTAGAAGGATTACTAGGATATGGCCTAGGATTAAAATTCCCTCTATAAGCGTTGTTACCAAAATTATTCCTACCAACAAAATTCACATCCATAGATTCATTGTTATTCTCAATCAAAGTAGACAAAGGCATATCATTAGGATCAGAAGAAACACTCTTAGTAGCAAATAATTTCATAAGTTCATCCGTCTTTCCACTCAACACATTAATTTCTTCTATCGCGTGCACTTTTTTATTAGATCTTTCAGTATGCCATTGAGAATAATGAACCATAATATTATCTAGGAGTTTAGTAGCATCTCCTAAAGTGATTTCCATAAAAGTGCCTCCCGCGGCCAAATCTAAAAGATTTCTAGAAGCAAAATTCAATCCGGCATAAAATTTTTGTATAATCATCCACAAATTCAAACCATGAGTAGGGCAATTACGTATCATTAATTTCATTCTCTCCCAAGCTTGTGCAACATGTTCATGATCAAGTTGTTTAAAGTTCATAATATCGTTTCTAAGAGAGATGATCTTAGCAGGAGGAAAATACTTAGAGATAAAAGCATCTTTGCACTTGTTCCATGAATCAATACTATTCTTAGGCAAAGACGAAAACCAAGCTTTAGCACGATCTCTAAGTGAAAAAGGAAATAGCTTCAATTTAACAACATCATTATTGACATCTTTTTTCTTTTGCATATCACATAAATCAACGAAGCTATTCAGATGAGTAGCGGCATCTTCACTAGGAAGGCCGGCGAATTGATCTTTCATAAAAAGATTCAACAAAGTAGTATTAATTTAACAAGATTCAGCATCGGTAAGAGGAGCAATCGGAGTGCTAAGGAAATCATTATTATTGGTATTGGTGAAGTCACACAATTTAGTAGTATCTTGAGCCATCGCGACAAACAAGCAATCTAACACACAAGCAAACAAAAAGGCAAGCGGGCAAAAAGAGGCAAATAGAGAGGGAGGATAGAGAGAGAGAGGGTGAATAAAACAGCAAGGGTGAATTGGGGGGAGAGGAAAACGAGAGGCAAATGGCAAATAATGTAATGCGAGAGATAGAGATTGTGATGGGTACTTGGTATGTTGACGGCGCCAGAAATCCTTCTTGCTACATCTTGAGCTTGCGTTGGTTTTCCCCGAAGAGGAAGGGATGATGCAGCAGAGTAGCGTAAGTATTTCCCTCAGTTTTTGAGAACCAAGTTATCAATCCAGTAGGAGGCCACGCTCAAGTCCCTCGTACCTGCACAAAGCGATAGCTACTCACAACCAACGCGATTAGGGGTTGTCAATCCCTTCACGGTCACTTACGAGAGTGAGATCTGATAGATATAATATTTTTGGCATAAAGATGCAAAGTAAAAAGTAAAAGCAAAGTAGAAAAGCAAAGCAAGATTAAAGTGATGGAGATTGATATGATGAGAATAGACCCGGGGGCCATAGGTTTCACTAGTGGCTTCTCTCAAGAGCATAAGTATTCTATGGTGGGTGAACAAATTACTGTTGAGCAATTGACAGAATTGAGCATAGTTATGAGAATATCTAGGCATGATCATGTATATAGGCATCACGTCCGTGACAAGTAGATCGAAATGATTCCGCATCTACTACTATTACTCCACTCATCGACCGCTATCCAGCATGCATCTAGAGTATTAAGTTAAAAATAGAGTAATGCCTTAAGCAAGATGACATGATGTAGAGAGATAAATTCATGCAATATGAAATAAACCCCATCGTGTTATCCTTGATGGCAATGATACAATATGTGACTTGCTGCCCCTTCTGTCACTGGGATCTCGTGGATACAGAAAGTTGCGGCGGTGGAATTAGGTTTTTGGCTCCTGTTCTGACCGTTTGGAGGTACGTGTGTATATATAGGAGGAAGAAGTACGCCAGAGGAGCAACGAGGGGCCCACGAGGCAGGGGGCGCGCCCTAGGGGGGTGCCCCCCACCCTCGTGACCGCCTCTTTTGTTCCTTGGAGCAGGGGTCCAAGTCTCCTGGATTACGTGCGGTGAGAAAATCACGTTCCCGAAGATTTTATTCCATTTGGACTCCGTTTGATATTCCGTTTCTTCAAAACACTGAAATAGGCAAAAAACAGCAATTTTGGGCTGGGCCTCCGGTTAATAGGTTAGTCCCAAAAATAATATAAAGTGGAAAATAAAGCCCAATATAGTCCAAAACAGTAGATAATATAGCATGGAGCAATCAAAAATTATAGATACATTGGAGACGTATCAGTGAGCATCATGAAATTGGTGATGGAGGATGGTTGATGATGACGACGGCAACGAATCCCCCTCTCCGGAGCCCCGAATGGACTCCAGATCAGCCCTCCCGAGAGGTTTTAGGGCTTGGCGGCGGCTCCGTATCGTAAAACGCGATGATTTCTTCTCTCTTATTTTTTTCTCCCCGAAAGCAGTTATATAGAGTTGGAGTTGGAGTCGGGGGTCTCCAGGGGGCCCACGAGGTAGGGGGCGCGCCCTAGGGGGGCGCCCCCCACCCTCGTGAGAAGGGTGCGGGCCCCCTGGTCTTCATCTTTGGCGAGGATTTTTTATTATTTATTGTAAGGTATTCCGTGGAGTTTCAGGTCATTCTGAGAACTTTTGTTTTCTGCACATAAAACAACATCATGGCAATTCTGCTAAAAAGAACGTCAGTCCGGGTTAGTTCCATTCAAATCATACAAGTTAGAGTCCAAAACAAGGGCAAAAGTGTTTGTAAAAGTAGATACGACGGAGACGTATCAAAGGCGTGGGTGAAAAAAGTGAATCCTAATCCCTTTATAAGGGCGGAAGAGGCGATATGCCTCCCCACTCGCCTGGTAAAACCTCTTATTCCCCAAGCGCCGTAATTGATGGCGCGGTTGGGTTACTCGCATCCGTATTGATGAGAATCCCGCGATAAGGGGACACGATCTCTGCTTCGACAAGACGTGCCAAGGAAACCACCTCGCTATGTGTGTAGTAGCTAGTTGAGAAAAACGGTTCGAATAATGACCGGGCCATGGCGTGATGTCATGCTGTCAAACATGTCAGCAGATTAGATCTGTGGAAATATTATTCTCTCTATGGTGATATGTGGAACTTGTTTTGCAGAGCCGGACGCTATCCTTGTGTTCAAAATCTTCTATGGAGTATTCGGAGGAGGAACCCGCCTTGCAATGCCGAAGACAAAACTGCGCGCCGGACTCATCGTCATTGAAGCCTGGTTCAGGGGCTACTGAGGGAGTCCTGGATTAGGGGGTCTCCGGATAGCCAGACTATATCCTTTGGCCGGACTATTGGACTATGAAGATACAAGATTGAAGACTTCGTCCCGTGTCCGGATGGGACTTTCCTTGGTGTGGAAGGCAAGCTTGGCAATATGAATATGTAGATCTCCTTCCTTGTAACCGACTCTATGTAACCCTAGCCCCCTCCGGTGTCTATATAAACCGAAGGGTTTAGTCCGTAGGACAATGGACAATCATACCATAGGCTAGCTTTTAGGGTTTAGCCTCTACGATCTCGTGGTAGATCAACTCTTGTAATACTCATATCATCAATATCAATCAAGCAGGACGTAGGGTATTATCTCCATCAAGAGGGCCCGAACCTGGGTAAACATCGTGTCCCCTGCCTCCGGTTACCATCCGCCTTAGACGCGCAGTTCGGGACCCCCTACCCGAGATCCGCCGGTTTTGACACCAACATAGGCCCAAATAAAAAAATGAGAGAAAAAGAGAGAAGGGACAATGCTACTATCCTTTTTCCACACTTGTGCTTCAAAGTAGCACTATGATCTTCATGATAGAGAGTCTCCTATGATATCACTTGCATATACTAGTGGGAATTTTTCATTATAGAACTTGGCTTGTATATTCCAATGATGGGCTTCCTCAAAATGCCCTAGGTCTTCGTGAGCAAGCAAGTTGGATGCACACCCACTTAGTTTCTTTTGTTGAGCTTTCATATACTTATAACTCTAGTGCATCCGTTGCATGGCAATCCCTACTCACTCACATTGATATCTATTATTGGGCATCTACATAGCCCGTTGATACGCCTAGTTGATGTGAGACTATCTTCTCCTTTTTGTCTTCTCCACAACCACCATTCTATTCCACCATAGTGCTATATCCATGGCTCACGCTCATATATTGCGTGAAGATTGAAAAAGTTTGAGAACATCAAAAGTATGAAACAATTGCTTGGCTTGTCATCGGGTTGTGCATGATTTAAATATTTTGTGTGGTGAAGATAGAGCATAGCCAGACTATATGATTTTGTAGGGATAACTTTCTTTGGCCATGTTATTTTGAGAAGACATAATTGCTTAGTTAGTATGCTTGAAGTATTATTATTTTTATTTCAATATTAAACTTTTATCTTGAATCTTTTGGATCTGAACATTCATGCCACAATAAACAAAAATTACATTGAGAAATATGTTAGAAAGCATTCCACATCAAAAATTCTTCTTTTATCATTTACCTACTCGAGGACGAGCAGGAATTAAGCTTGGGGATGCTTGATACGTCTCCAACGTATCTATAATTTTTGATTGCTCCATGTTATTATATTATCTATTTTGGATGTCAATGGACTTTATTTTACACTTTTATATCATTTTAGGGACTAACCTACTAACAGGAGGCCCAACCCAAATTGCTGTATTTTTCCTATTTCAGGGTTTCGAAGAAAAGGAATATCAAACGGATTCCAAATAGAATGAAACCTTCGGGAACGTGATTTTCTCAACAAACGTGATCCAGGAGACTTGGAGTGGGTGTCAAGAAACAACGGAGGAAGCCACAAGGCAGGGGCGCGCCCTCCACCCTCGTGGGCCCTCCGTTGCTCAACCGACGTACTTCTTCCTCCTATATATATCCACGTACCCCCCCAAACATCCAGGAGCACTACAAAAACCTAATTCCACCGCTGTAACCTTCTGTACCCGAGAGATCCCATCTTGGGGCCTTTTACGGAGCTCCGCCGGAGGGGGCATTGATCATGGAGGGCCTCTAAATCAACTCCATGGCCTCTCCGGTGATGTGTGAGTAGTTTACTTCAGACCTACGGGTCCATAGTTATTATCTAGATGGCTTCTTCTCTCTCTTTTGATCTCAATACAAAGTTATCGTCAATCTTCATGGAGATCTATTCGATGTAATCTTCTTTTGCGGTGTGTTTGTCGAGATCCGATGAATTGTGGGTTTATGATCCAGTTTATCTATGAACAATATTTGAATCTCCTCTGAATTCTTTTATGTATGATTGGTTTATCTTTGCAAGTCTCTTCGAATTATCAGTTTGGTTTGGCCTACTAGATTGATCTTTCTTGCAATGGGAGAAGTGCTTAGCTTTGGGTTCAATCTTGCGGTGCTCGATCGCAGTGACAGAAAGGGAAACAACACATATTGTATTGTTGCCATCGAGGATAAAAAGATGGGGTTTATATCATATTGCATGAGTTTATCCCTCTACATCATGTCATCTTCCTTAAAGCATTACTATGTTCTTATGAACTTAATATTCTAGATGCATGCTGGATAGCGGTCGATGTGTGCAGTAATAGTAGTAGATGCAGAATCATTTCGGTCTACTTGTCGCGGACGTGATGCCTATATACATGATCATACCTAGATATTCTCATAACTATGCTCAATTCTATCAATTGCTCAACGGTAATTCGTTTACCCACCGTAATACTTATGCTCTTGAGAGAAGCCACTAGTGAAACCTATGGCCCTCGGGTCTATCTTCCATCATATTAATCTTCCAATACTTAGTTATTTACTTTTCCGTTTATTTTACTTTGCATCTTTATTTCTCTTTATCATAAAAATACCAAAAAATAGTATCTTATCATATCTATCAGATCTCACTCTCGTAAGTGACCGTGAAGGGCTTGACAACCCCTTTATCGCGTTGGTTGCGAGGTTCTTATTTGTTTGTGTAGGTGCATAGGACTTGAGTGTGATCTCCTACTGGATTGATACCTTGGTTCTCAAAAACTGAGGGAAATACTTATGCTACTTTGCTGCATCACCCTTTACTCTTCAAGGGAAAACCAACGCAGTGCTCAAGAGGTAGCATATGGCCCGGAAGCTTCTAGCCAACCGTCAACTAGCCAAGCAAATGCAATTGAGGTGAATGCTAGTGACCAAGTCAATGAAGAAGATGATGGTGTCATTGTGGATCAATGTTATGATGGTGATGGTGATGGTGATGAGTACGGGAAGAGGATGAGATTCATGCTAATTATATCGGTGACTTAGAGGCCCATGTCGCTCAGCAGGACATGGACCGTGACAGGCCCTATACGCGTGCCTATGGTTATGACTCAGATGATGATGTTCCGGAGAAAGAATTGGACGGGGATAGGTTAACATAGAAAGAAAACAATTTTTTTATCATAGGTGACAGGCCGAGGCAAAAGAATACCATTATTTCGTGATCTTAGCCTGGCCCATAGGGCAATACCGCTAAATATACTTGATTCCAGGCCTCTTCCCATATATAAGGTGAAGCTAGGCTTAGACTAGGTTTGATCAATATAGACCTACGAGATCTTAGTGACCACCATTGTACACCACACTAAAGCTCTTATACGAGGCTATCCACCATCAGTATAATCATAGTAGGAGTAGGGTTTTACCTCCACCTTGAGGTCCTAAACATGGGTAATTACCTCGTGTGAATCTCATCCAGTCTTCCCGCTACGTGTAACACTCCATCGAGAGTACCGCCCGTATAATGAACCGACAAAGAAACTCCAAACAAAGTGTGATGGTTAATATGTCAAAAGGAGAAGAAAATAAATACTAAGTCAACAAAGAAGCCAAGAAGCAAATGATCCCAAGCATAGAGACCCAGCTAGCCAAGGCCCATTCACGAATGGATGAGATAGAATGGCTCATCGTTAGCCATGGACAACCCACCTTTAACTAGTCCTCATGGACTTGTGGACCAAACTTTACCATTCGCCTCGGCAATCTACCATAGGGTAACCTTTGTCATTTGTCAAGGATCACTACCCTATATAAGCCTCCCATGGACATGTGTCGTGATGCGCTCTCGCTTGAATAAACTCAAGGGGGAGGTGGAACTAGGGATATTGGATCTTTTTGTTGGGGAACGTAGAAGAATTTAAAAAAAATTCTACGCATCACCAAGATCAATCTATGGAGTCATCTAGCAATGAGGAGAGAGGAGTGCATCTACATACCCTTGTAGATCACGCGCGGAAGCGTTCAAGAGAACGGGGTTGATGGAGTCGTACTCGTCGTGATCCAAATCACCGATGACCAAGTGCCGAACGGACAACACCTCCGCGTTTAACACACGTATGGTTGGGAGACGACTCCTCCTTCTTGATCTAGCAAGGGGAAAGGAGAGGTTGATGAAGATCCAGCAGCACGACGACGTGGTGGTGGATGCAGCAGGATCCCGGCAGGGCTTCGCCAAGCGCAAGCGGGGAGGAGAGGTGTTACGGAGGGAGAGGGAGGCGCCAAGAGCAAGGGGTGCGGCTGCCCTCCCTCCCCCCTCTTTATATAGGGGCCTTAGGGGGCGCCGGCCCTAGGATATGAATCTCCAAGGGGGCGGAGGCCAAGGGGTGGCTTCCCCCCCCCCCCAAGCCAAGTGGGGGGCGCCCCCACCCCTAGGGTTTCCCAACCCTAGGCGCAGGGGAGGCCCAAGGGGGGCGCACCAGCCCACTAGGGGCCGGTTCCCCTCCCAATTCAGCCCATGGGGTCCTCCGGGATAGGTGTCCCCACCCGGTGGACCCCCGGGACCCTTCCGGTGGTCCCGGTACAATACCGGCGACCCCCAAAACCTTCCCGATGGCCGAAACTGGACTTGCTATATATAAATCTTTACCTCTGGACCATTCCGGAACTCCTCGTGACGTCCGGAATCTCATCCAAGACTCCGAACAACTTTCGTGTTACTGCATACTAATATCTCTACAACCCTAGCGTCACCGAACCTTAAGTGTGTAGACCCTACGGGTTCGGGAGACACGCAGACATGACCGAGACGACTCTCCGATCAATAACCAACAGCGGGATCTGGATACCCATGTTGGCTCCCACATGCTCCTCGATGATCTCATCGGATGAACCATGATGTCGAGGATTCAATCAACCCGTATACAATTCCCTTTGTCAATCGGTACATTACTTGCCCGAGACTCGATCGTTGGTATCCCAATACCTCGTTCAATCTCGTTACCGGCAAGTCACTTTACTCGTACCATAATGCATGATCCCGTGATCAACCACTTGGTCACATTGAGCTCATTATGATGATGCATTACCGAGTGGGCCCAGAGATACCTCTCCGTCATATGGAGTGACAAATCCCAGTCTCGATTCGTGCCAACCCAACAGACACTTTCGGAGATACCTGTAGTGTACCTTTATAGTCACCCAGTTACGTTGTGACGTTCGGCACACCCAAGGCACTCCTACGGTATCCGGGAGTTGCACAATCTCATGGTCTAAGGAAATGATACTTGACATTCGGAAAAGCTACAGCAAACGAACTACACGATCTTTGAGCTATGCTTAGGATTGGGTCTTGTCCATCACATCATTCTCCTAATGATGTGATCCCGTTATCAATGACATCCAATGTCCATAGTCAGGAAACCATGACTATCTTTTGATCAACGAGCTAGTCAACTAGAGGCTCACTAGGGACGTGTTGTGGTCTATGTATTGATACATGTATTACGATTTCCGGATAACACAATTATAGCATGAACAATAGACAATTATCATGAACAAAGAAATATAATAATAACCATTTTATTATTGCCTCTAGGGCATATTTCCAACAGTCTTCCACTCGTACTAGAGTCAATAGTCTAGTTACATTGTGGTGAATCGAACACCCATGCAGTTCTGGTGTTGATCATGTTTTGCTCTAGGGAGAGGTTTAGTCAATGGATCTGCCACATCCAGGTCCATATGTAGTTTACAAATCTCTATGTCTCCATTTTGAATACTTTCACGAATGGAGTTGAAGTGACGCTTGATATGCCTGGTCTTCCTGTGAAACCTAGGCTCCTTGGCAAGGGCAATAACTCCAGTGTTGTCACAGAAGAGAGTCATCGGGCCCGACGCATTGGGTATGACTCCTAGGTCGGTAATGAACTCCTTCACCCAGACTGTTCTTGTGCTGCCTCCGAGGCTACCATGTACTCCGCTTCACATGTAGATCTCGCCACAACGCTTTGCTTGCAAATGCACCAGCTTACTGCCCCACCATTCAAAATATACACGTATCCGGTTTGTGACTTAGAGTCATCCAGATCTATGTCGAAGCTAGCATCGACGTAACCCTTTACGACGAGCTCTTCGTCACCTCCATAAACGAGAAACATATCCTTAGTCCTTTTCAGGTACTTCAGGATATTCTTGACCGCTGTCCAGTGTTCCATGCCGGGATTACTTTGGTACCTTCCTACCAAACTTACGGCAAGGTTTACATCAGGTCTGGTACACAGCATAGCATACATGATAGACCCTATGGCCGAGGCATAGGGGACGACACTCATCTTTTCCCTATCTTTTGCCGTGGTCGGGCATTGAGCCATGCTCAATCTCGTACCTTGCAATACATGCAAGAACCCCTTCTTTGACTGATCCATTTTGAACTTCTTCAATATCTTTTCAAGGTACGTACTCTGTGAAAGACCAATGAGGCGTCTCGATCTATCTCTATAGATCTTGATGCCTAATATATAAGCAGCTTCTCCATGATCCTTCATTGAGAAACACTTGTTCAAGTAGGCCTTTATGCTTTCCAAGAATTCTATATCATTTCCCATTAACAGTATGTCATCCACATACAATATGAGAAATGCTACAGAGCTCCCACTCACTTTCTTATAAATGCAGGATTCTCCATAAGTCTGCGTAAACCCAAACGCTTTTATCATCTCATCAAAACGAATGTTCCAACTCCGAGATGCTTGCACCAGCCCATAAATCGAGCGTTGGAGCTTGCACACCTTGTCAGCATTCTTAGGATCGACAAAACCTTCCGGCTGCATCATATACAATTCTTCCTTAAGGAAACCATTAAGGAATGCCGTTTTGACGTCCATTTGCCATATCTCATAATCATAGAATGCGGCAATTGCTAACATGATTCGAACGGACTTCAGCTTCGCTACAGGTGAGAAAGTCTCATCGTAGTCAACCCCTTGAACTTGTCGATAACCCTTAGCGACAAGCCGAGCTTTATAGATGGTTACATTACCATCCGCGTCTGTCTTCTTCTTAAAGATCCATTTATTTTCTATGGCTCGCCGATCATCGGGCAAGTCAGTCAAAGTCCACACTTTGTTTTCATACATGGATCCTATCTCGGATTTCATGGCTTCCAGCCATTTGTCGGAATTCGGGCCCGCCATCGCTTCTTCATAGTTCGAAGGTTCACTGTTGTCTAACAACATGATTTCCAAGACAGGCTTGCCGTACCACTCTGGTGCGGAACGTGTCCTTGTGGACCTACGAAGTTCAGTAGCAACTTGATCTGAAGTTTCATGATCATCATCATCAACTTCCTCTCTAGTCGGTGCAGGCACCTCAGGAACATTTTCTTGAGCTGCGCCACTAACCGGTTCAAGAGGTAATACTTCATCAAGTTCTACTTTCCTCCCACTTATTTCTTTCGAGAGAAACTCTTTCTCTAGAAAGGACCCATTCTTGGCAACAAAGATCTTGCCTTCGGATCTGAGGTAGAAGGTATACCCAATAGTTTCTTTAGGGTATCCTATGAAGACGCATTTTTCCGATTTGGGTTCGAGCTTTTCAGGTTGAAGTTTCTTGACATAAGCATCGCATCCCCAAACTTTTAGAAACAACAGCTTAGGTTTCTTCCCAAACCATAATTCATACGGTGTCGTCTCAACGGATTTCGACGGAGCCCTATTTAAAGTGAATGCGGCAGTCTCTAAAGCATAGCCCCAAAATGATAGCGGTAGATCGGTAAGAGACATCATAGATCGCACCATATCCAATAGAGTGCGATTACGATGTTCGGACACACCATTACGCTGAGGTGTTCCAGGCGGCGTGAGTTGTGAAACTATTCCACATTTTCTGAAGTGTGTGCCAAATTCGTGACTCAAGTATTCTCCCCCACGATCTGATCGCAAGAACTTGATTTTCCTGTCACATTGATTCTCAACCTCACTCTGAAATTCCTTGAACTTTTCAAAGGTCTCAGACTTGTGTTTCATTAAGTAGACATACCCATATCTACTCAAGTCATCAGTGAGGGTGAGAACATAACGATAGCCACCGCGAGCCTCAACACTCATTGGACCGCGCACATCAGTATGTATGATTTCCAATAAGTTGGTTGCTCGCTCCATTGTTCCTGAGAACGGAGTCTTGGTCATTTTACCCATGAGGCATGGTTCGCACGTGTCAAATGATTCGTAATCAAGAGACTCTAAAAGTCCATCTGCATGGAGCTTCTTCATGCGTTTGACACCTATGTGACCAAGGCGGCAGTGCCATAAGTATGTGGGACTATCATTATCAACCTTACATCCTTTGGTATTCACACTATGAATATGTGTAACATTATGCTCGAGATTCATTAAGAATAAACCATTCACCAGCGGAGCATGACCATAAAACATATCTCTCATATAAATAGAACAACCATTATTCTCGGATTTAAATGAGTAGCCATCTCGAATTAAACGAGATCCTGATACAATGTTCATGCTCAAAGCTGGCACTAAATAACAATTATTGAGGTTTAAAACTAATCCCGTAGGTAAATGTAGAGGTAGCATGCCGACGGCGATCACATCGACCTTGGAACCATTCCCGACGCGCATCGTCACCTCATCCTTCGCCAGTCTTCGTTTATTCCGCAGCTCCTGCTTTGAGTTACAAATGTGAGCAACCGCACCGGTATCAAATACCCAGGAGCTACTACGAGTACTGGTAAGGTACACATCAATTACATGTATATCACATATACCTTTAGTGTTGCCGGCTTTCTTGTCCGCTAAGTATTTGGGGCAGTTCCGCTTCCAGTGACCACTTCCCTTGCAATAAAAACACTCAGTCTCAGGCTTGGGTCCATTCTTTGGCTTCTTCCCGGCAGCTTGCTTACCGGGCGCGGCAACTCCCTTGCCGTCCTTCTTGAAGTTCTTCTTACCCTTGCCTTTCTTGAACTTAGTGGTTTTATTCACCATCAACACTTGATGTTCCTTTTTGATTTCCACCTCTGCTGATTTCAGCATTGAATATACCTCAGGAATGGCCTTTTCCATCCCCTGCATATTGAAGTTCATCACAAAGCTCTTGTAGCTCGGTGGAAGCGACTGCAGGATTCTGTCAATGACTGCGTCATCTGGGAGATTAACTCCCAGCTGAGTTAAGCGGTTATGCAACCCAGACATTTTGAGTATGTGCTCACTGACAGAACTATTTTCCTCCATCTTACAGCTAAAGAACTTGTCGGAGACTTCATATCTCTCGACCCGGGCATGAGCTTGGAAAACCATTTTCAGCTCTTCGAACATCTCATATGCTCCGTGTCTCTCAAAACGCTTTTGGAGCCCCGGTTCTAAGCTGTAAAGCATGCCGCACTGAACGAGGGAGTAATCATCAGCACGTGACTGCCAAGCGTTCATAACATCTTGGTTCTCTGGGACAGGTGCGTTACCTGGCTTCTAGGACATAATCTTTCTTGGCAGCTATGAGGATGATCCTCAGGTTCCGGACCCAGTCCGTATAGTTGCTGCCATCGTCTTTTAGCTTGGTTTTCTCTAGGAACGCGTTGAAGTTGAGGACAACATGGGCCATTTGATCTACAAGACATATTGTAACAATTTTAGACTAAGTTCATGATAATTAAGTTCATCTAATCAAATTATTCAATGAACTCCCACTCAGATAGACATCCCTCCAATCATCTAAGTGAAACATGATCCGAGTTAACTAGGCCGTATTTGATCATCACGTGAGACGGACTAGTCAACATCGGTGAACATCTTCATGTTGATCGTATCTTCCATACGACTCATGCTCGACCTTTCGGTCTTCTGTGTTCCGAGGCCATGTCTGTACATGCTAGGCTCGTCAAGTCAACCTAAGTGTATTGCGTGTGTAAATCTGGCTTACACCCGTTGTATTCGAACGTTAGAATCTATCACACCCGATCATCACGTGGTGCTTCGAAACAACGAACCTTCACAACGGTGCACAGTTAGGGGGAACACTTTCTTGAAATTATTACGAGGGATCATCTTATTTAAGCTACCGTCGTTCTAAGCAAATAAGATGTAAAACATGATAAACATCATATGCAATCAAATAGTGACATGATATGGCCAATATCATTTGCTCCTTTTGATCTCCATCTTCGGGGCTCCATGATCATCGTTGTCACCGGCATGACACCATGATCTCCATCATCATGATCTCCATCATCGTGTCTTCTTGAAGTTGTCTCGTCATCTATTACTTCTACTACTATGGCTAACACTTTAGCAATAAAGTAAAGTAATTACATGACGTTTATGTTGACACGTAGGTCATAAATAAATAAAGACAACTCCTATGGCTCCTACCGGTTGTCATACTCATCGACATGCAAGTCGTGATTCTTATTACAAGAACATGATCATCTCATACATCACATATATCATTCATCACATCCTTTGGCCATATCACATCACAAAACACTTGCTGCAAAAACAAGTTAGACGTTCTCTAATTGTTGTTGCAAGTTTTTACGTGGCTGCTATAGGTTTCTAGCAAGAACGTTTCTTACCTACGCCAAAACCACAACGTGAATAGCCAATTTCTATTTACCCTTCATAAGGACCCCGTTCATCGAATCCGATCCGACTAAAGTGGGAGAGACAAACACCCGCCAGCCACCTTATGCAACTAGTGCATGTCATTCGGTGCAACCAGTCTCACGTAAGCGTACGTGTAAGGTCGGTCCGGGCCGCTTCATCCCACAATACCGCCGAATCAAGATAAGACTAGTAACGGGAAGATAATTGACAATTTCGACGCCCACAACTGCTTTGTGTTTTACTCGTGCATAGAAACAACGCATAGACCTAGCTCATGATGCCACTGTTGGGTAACGTAGCAGAATTTTAAAAAAATTCTACGCATCACCAAGATCAATCTATGGAGTCATCTAGCAATGAGGGAGAGAGGAGTGCATCTACATACCCTTGTAGATCGCGCGCGGAAGCGTTCAAGAGAACGGGGTTGATGGAGTCGTACTCGTCGTGATCCAAATCACCGATGACCAAGTGCCGAACGGACAGCACCTCCGCGTCCAACACACGTACGGTTGGGAGATGTCTCCTCCTTCTTGATCTAGCAAGGGGAAAGGAGAGGTTGATGAAGATCCAGCAGCACGACGGCATGGTGGTCGATGCAGCAGGATCCCGGCAGGGCTTCGCCAAGCGCAAGCGGGGAGGAGAGGTGTTACGGAGGGAGAGGGAGGCGCCAAGAGCAAGGGGTGCAGCTGCCCTCCCTCCCCCCTCTTTATATAGGGGCCTTGGGGGGCGCCGGCCCTAGGAGATGAATCTCCAAGGGGGCGGCGGCCAAGGGGTGGCTTCCCCCCAAGCCAAGTGGGGGGCGCCCCCACCCCTAGGGTTTCCCAACCCTAGGCGCAGGGGAGGCCCAAGGGGGGGCGCACCAGCCCACTAGGGGCTGGTTACCCTCCCAATTCAGCCCATGGGGCCCTCCGGGATAGGTGGCCCCACCCGGTGGACCCCCGGGACCCTTCCGGTGGTCCCGGTACAATACCGGCGACCTCCGAAACCTTCCCGATGGCCGAAACTGGACTTCCTATATATAAATCTTTACCTCCGGACCATTCTGGAACTCCTCGTGACGTCCAGGATCTCATCCGGGACTCCGAACAACTTTCGGGTTACTGCATACTAATATCTCTACAACCCTAGCGTCACCGAACCTTAAGTGTGTAGACCCTACGGGTTCGGGAGACACGCAGACATGACCGAGACGACTCTCCGGTCAATAACCAAAAGCGGGATCTGGATAACCATGTTGGCTCCCACATGCTCCTCGATGATCACATCGGATGAACCACGATGTCGAGGATTCAATCGATCCGTATACAATTCCCTTTGTCAATCTGTACGTTACTTGCCCGAGACTCGATCGTCGGTATCCCAATACCTCACTCAATCTCGTTATCGGCAAGTCACTTTACTCATACCATAATGCATGATCCCGTGATCAACCACTTGGTCACATTGAGCTCATTATGATGATGCATTACCGAGTGGGCCCAGAGATACCTCTCCGTCATACGGAGTGACAAATCCCAGTCTCGATTCGTGCCAACCCAACAGACACTTTCGGAGATACCTGTAGTGTACCTTTATAGTCATCCAGTTACGTTGTGATGTTCGGCGCACCCAAGGCACTCCTACAGTATCCGGGAGTTGCACAATCTCATGGTCTAAGGAAATGATACTTGACATTCGGAAAAGCTACATCAAACGAACTACATGATCTTTGAGCTATGCTTAGGATTGGGATTTGTCCATCACACCATTCTTCTAATAATGTGATCCCGTTATCAATGACATCCAATGTCCATAGTCAAGAAACCATGACTATCTTTTGATCAACGAGCTAGTCAACTAGAGGCTCACTAGGGACGTGTTGTGGTCTATGTATTGACACATGTATTACGATTTCCGGATAACACAATTATAGCATGAACAATAGACAATTATCATGAACAAAGAAATATAATAATAACCATTTTATTATTGCCTCTAGGGCATTTTTCCAACACTTTTCTGTAAGTTCAAGAATCTCTCGATTTGAGTCTAAGGAGTTGCATACGACTCGGGCCAATCTCGGGCAGGAGAATTGGGAAGGGTTCCACGAGTCACGAACAACTCAGAGACTGCGACCATCCACCTCCTTGAGGAATTCCTAACGTACGACTAGATCGTGTTGTGTTGAGGCGACTTGACCTATTCAAAAAACAATGTTGTTGGTTTTGTTCGTGTACGGCGGCCTTCACTATAAGAATATTGTGCACCCCCCCCCCACCGGGGGGCTAAGTTTGCTTACAATTGCACGACTAAGGATACTCCCTATTCGAGAGTTGTTTTCATAACAACATGTATAAAATGCATATGTAATGTGACTTACCCTCATGGGACACGACGTTTGGCTCACAGGTGCAAATGCTCTTGTGGGTGAACAGTAAAATCGTTTAGAATGGTAAAAAATCCAAAAAAAACTGAAATTTGTTGTGGTGTGTGATGCCTGTGCCAAATTTTGTGGTGTTTGGACATCTCATTAGCTCTCGGCGAAAAGACAAATTTCGGGCATGTGTGAAACTTCTGAAAACAACGCTATTCAGAGTTCATTTTGCCTTTTTTGCCACGAATTACTCGACTGTCACTTATGCACAAAATTTTGCACGGACCTGATACACTCAAGAATTTTGCATTAAGAAAATCAGATCTTTTTTCAATGTTTCTGTTACTTCTTTATTTACTGTTCACCAGGTACAGATGAGCCCGGGCACGGAATTGAATTACTGGATTTTATGTGGTTTCTGATCCTCCTCGGTTGCAGATGATGTTGTTGTTTCTATAAATACTATTCTACTCAAATGCAAACATCATTTGGCCATAACAACATTTCACTACTAGGGTGTCCTCATGTTAACCATCACTCGCAATATTTTCAAGTACTTTATGTTACTGTTGGTTAGTCGTCAGTTTGTAGAAGTGCATGTTTTTTTAAAAGATCCAGCAAATTGCTGGCTTGATTCAGATTAAGCAGAAAGCAGCGAAAGAACAACAAGGTGAAGATCTGAGGATCAAAAGAGAAAGGAAAAATTGCGGCCCTAATAGCTGCAGAGAGCTACACCCACCACAAACAACATGACTACACAACCGAAGCACCTGTCCTAAGCTAAGCATCACCACCGCGTCTCGAACAACGCCGATCACCTCCGAAGACAGCAGCAGCTCCCACTGCAACTTCCCTCGCCAACGCACCATCCACCCTGGAAGCAGGGGGGAAATGGCGGGACTTGGTTGATCCCAGGAAGAGCTTCGCCTTGGACTCATCGATGATTTCGTACATTGCGTCTGGAGCTTCACCTTGAACAGCGGCGAGCACTGAAGGAGCGCCGCAAAGAGCTTCCAGGAAATGTCTCCAAACGTGATGCTACCAACAGAGGAACGGCGTCAAACACGCTGCCATCACACCGATCCAACACCGGACCTAGGATTTCACCCGGAGATAAACCACCATCCGAGCACGAGGAAGATGCCGACACACCTCAGGTGACGCCTCCAAGGAGGAAAATGACACCCACATGCGCCATCGCCACCGGCCTCTGGTCGTGCAGGACTTTCGTCCGTATCGCCGCACACCTTCGCTCATGCCCACAGAAGCTCGTCCATGCAGTCTCACATCGCCACCGCGCAGAACCTAGTCGTAGAAGCCATGGAGTCGTGGTCCACCCCGCCCACAGCGAGCCTACAGTGACAAGATCAGTCCCTGTATCCCGCATCTATCACGGCCGGAGCCGCCTGCTCCAGCATAGCTAATGCAACCAAAAGACCGATCTGATGAAGGGAGGCGGGCAATATATTTCAACACTTCCCCTCACGTCTAGTCCATTTTAGTTCTTAGACGTGGGATCGTTGTAGGCCGCAGAATCGTTTTTATTTAATACTGTGTTGGCAGGGTATTGAACTCAAGACCTCTTGGCTCGGATACCATATTGAATTCATGCTCTAGCCAATGCAACATATAACAGTTCAAGAAGGAGACCATATAACAGTTATTGCGGCATATAACACCCTACACACGCAACATATTGGATGTTGGGCAATCGCCTGTGTAGGGTGTTAAATGGGAAAGCCCATATAACAGTTCATCATTTGCCAGCTATTGCGGCATGTATACTACTTTTTTCAGCATGTTTTTTTGTTTCAGACTTTATTTTATTTGCTTAAATTTTAAAAATTGGCCATAATATATATATGATATATATATTCATGAATTAAAAAAAATATTCCTGAATTTAAGAAAAACTTCCCTAAAATTCAAAAAACTCATGAGTTTTAGAAATACTCATGAACTTAATATTTTTCCCAAATTTGAAATGTGTTCATGAGTTTTAGTGTTCACAACTTTAAACCGCATTTCCCTTTTTTCGAATGGCAAGAAATATTCATGAATTTAATAATTTTCTGAATATATTTTTTCCAGGAATTTTGAAAAGTATTCCGAATTTTAAAAATGTTCACAGATTTTAAAATATATTCAAAAAATTCATACAATGTTTATGAACTTTACAAAATTCCCGTGTTTCGAATACATTGGTGAATTCAAAAAATATTCCTGAATTAAACAGAAAATAGTAAAAATAAAAATTGGAAAAACCAATAAAAGCGTAAAAAAAGAAACATGAGAAAAAGAAAAGAAATTAATGGTGCGACATACGTGGTAGTGGTGGGGTGTGCGCCCGTCTATTCCTCAGGCCAAGCTCAAAGGCCAAGCTGATGTGTGGGTGTCCATGGTGAGTTGAATAGGACGCTAGTGCAGTTGGCACCCTTGTCGTCATGCGCGATGTGATCAGTTCTACGACAACGAGGATGAAGATAATCTCCCACCCTTTGGAATTATTTGTCGAAACAAATGGATGTATCTAGATATGTTTTAGTCTACATCCATATTTATCCATTTATACGACAAGTAATTTCGGACGAAGAGAGTATAACACATGGACCATTATAATCGATGATAGTAGACTATAATCCCAGTTGGTAATGATTTTTTCCCCGTGCATCAACCAGGGCCGGGATCGATCGGGATCAGTGCGCAAAGGGTATCGATTCCCGGGATTGAAAGGTTAAGGTTCAGTTCCCACGGGCAAGTTCGGCGGAGTGGTTTTGATTAGCGTTTTGACTGATGTGGCACCTACATATAGGTCTGTCACGTGCAACATCACTATTTTTGTTCATAAAGTTGCATAAATTTATTTCATAAAGGAAATATGAAATAAGATCTTTTGTGTGTGTGTGCAAGAAACAGTTTAATTCAAGCAGCAATCAATCATCTAGCACGTCAGAAACCACTTCTTCACAGAGCTGTACTCACCGATCCCGATCGATCCTGATCTTGACCCAACAACTTCCAACCAAACAACAAGCACTTCACAGTACGATTACACGTTGAACTGAGCTTTCAGTTGGTCTCCAAAGCTGACGGAAAAGATCTTTCTGATTGCGAAACAGTGATGCAACAGCAACCCCCTGAAGACTGGAGGCTCGACACGTTTTATTGGATGAGGCCACTCGATCACCCCTGCTTTCCAGAGCCAAGGAAGGGGCAGGCCTGCGGCTGCGCGTCGGCACCTGACGCCGACACCGTAGCCGCCTCGCGGAGCCTCCCGGCGAGCGCCGCCGCCTCCTCGTATTCCTCCTTGGGGCCCTTGACAAGCCCCGCGAGCAGCTCCCCCGGGTCGTAGAACACCTCCACGTCCTCCGCCCGCAGCTGCTCGTCCACCTTGAGCACGGCGACGCCGTAGAACTCGACCTTGTCCCCGGTGGGGGCGTTGCCCTTGTAGGGCCCCTCCATGTGGCCCCAGTGCCGGAACTTGAAGGCGATCACCGGTGGGCCGGAGTAGACCTTGACCACCTCCCACGCGAAGCCGCGCGGGAAGGCGGAGCGGAACAGGTCGTGCGAGGACTCGAACGTCTCGGCGGCGGCGTCGTACGCGCCCGTGGCCGGCAGGATCGGGCTGGCGAGCAGCGCGTTGTAGCTGCCCATGGCCAGCGTCTCCTCCCCCGTCAGGGCCCGCCCGCCGTTCACGGACAGGGTGAACCGGCCGGGGCTCACCGACTTGAAGTCCCCGATGCGGGCCTTGTGCGACAGCTCCATCTCCCACGTCTTGATCGCGTTCTGCACCGTCTCCTCCAGCGACCCCTTCGCCCACTCCTGCAAAGAAGGGACAAGAAACACGCGTGTGACGCACCGGTGCATGCAGATGCGGCCACCGGTTTGCCGCGAGGCCGCGACAAAGAGGCGTTCTTTCCCCGTCGCAGAAAACAAGAACCATGGCGTTCCTTCCACACGACGGACATAGGACGCGCGTGCGTGTGACGAACTGAAGATCGACGACGAAATACCTGAGTCCTCCCGGCCTCGAAGAGGCTGTTCACGGCGTCGTACGTGGGCGGCGCGCCGTGCCGCCACACGGTGTTCTTCTCGCCCTCGCCGGCCAGGTGAGACCTGTACTTGTCGCCGCCGGAGGAATCTCCTGCCGGTGCCGCCATCAGATCAGACGCGCACGCTGAGAGCCTGAGACACTCAACGGATGGTGACGAAGGTGCTGAGTGCTGTGGGTAGTCTCACGCTCGCCTTTGAATGCAATTATGGATGGCTGGATGGGTGGGTGGGGTTTTTAAAGGTGTGCGTCGGAGGGTATACAGGCTTGTTTATCTGACAGATGAACGTTTTTCCCTCAGGAAACCAATGTAGATGCTGCGCGTGTATATATGTCTTTTGCCTTTTGCCAGCCAGGCCATTGTTACCTGCCTTAAACTTTTTCTTCGATGAAAAAACACTCGGGAATTAGTGCTTGCTTAGACAATTTGTGGAAATATATTACTACTGTTACTGTCTTGATTGATGGAGTAAAAGAAATGTAGGTTTGACTACAGAGGTTATTTATCCGACGGAGAATCTTTTTGACACTTCGCTTCTAGACCTTGGCCACCCAAATTGACTGTCGCAAACTTATCTCAGCGCTTCATCTGCTTCTCATGGGTGATCACCACCTTCCTCATCTTACCCCTCTACTAAGAAAGGCACTACAACTCAAGACCAAAACTCCCCTTATACGCACTGAAAAAAAAAAGATAAAGTTATTTCGTCCTGTTAAGCTTACCGCCCTACGTTCTCCCCGCCCCCTCCCTGTTTTAAGTTTCTTCCTTTTATCTTTTGGGTTTCTACTAGACTAATAAATGTTTACTAAATATAAGATCATTTGATCAATGTTTACTAAACATGCCGAATAAAAACACAGTATTTCCTTTGATAAACTAATATAAATGTTTACTAAATATAAAAGTCCCACTTTTTTTCTATATCACATAAAAAATCTCACTAAATCTTTAACATCATAAATGTATAAACAATGGGGGCGCAATTGCAAGCTAACCTTACTGTAGCACAGATGCAATTGTCTAGTACCACTAAAAATAGGGTCAAACAGCGAACCAAGTTGTGGTTGAATGGTCAGAGGAACCGACGAGGCGCCTACGATGACTTCTTTTTAAATCTTAAAATGATATGCCGGCTCAGTCTCTCGAGGGTGTTCATTGGATAGGGTGTACTGGAGCCACTAGGGATCAGTATTCCTTGCTTGCTATCGGGCTAATTCGTAGTCGTAGCACTAGAAGCATGGAGAATGGTTAGATGAGTATGATTGAGATGTTAATTATATTATTATTATTATGGTGGGGTAAAAGTATTCAAGGCTTGACTACCGGGGTTATTTAACTGACCGAGAATCTTTTTGACCCTTTGCTTCCTGACAATGGCTACTCAAATTGATTGGGGAACATCACTTAACACAAACTTAACTCAGCTTTTCATCTTCTTATGCCTGACCACACCACCTTCCTACACCACCTTCCTCACCTTAGCCTTGTACCGCCTACAGCTCGAAGACCAAATACCACTAAAAAGTTTTTTTATTAGAAAAGAAGATTACCCCGGCCTCTGCATCAGATGATGGCAGCCCCTTTATGAATCAAAGTATCCAAAAGGTCTATGATTCAGAATAAGCTTGCTCAGAGGTGAAAAGGTAAAAAAACAAGTAAAAAGTGCCACAGCAGACGAAAACAGGACTAGATGACTAAACACCTATCCTATTATTACTGGACCGCCATCCAAACCGATTGTACATATCCGAGCTACCATCTTTCATCGTATAGACCAAGTAACCAAAGACTCCCTGACTCCCTGGCTTCCACTAAAAGGATTGCAGCTCGAAGACCGAATACCACTAGAAAATTAGGGCCGAGTTTAGCTAATTCTTTTCGAAATGGAAGGATGAGCCTAGCTACTGAATTATCTAGCAATTTGGTTTTATCGCCTCTACCTCTATCGGTCTTTCTTATTTTTATCTTATTTTATAAGAATGGTTATCCCCAGCCTCGTCTCTGTTGCTTTGCATCAGAATGATACATGCAGTCATATTATTAAGCAAAAGGTTCAAATAAATCTGAGATCCGGTACAGGCTCATAGTCTACGAGTCTATCTTGCCACCTTAAAACATGCACTCCTACCTCCCTAGATTGTCGACAATCAACATTGTGGTCCAACCCACGCTGATCCCTATGATTAGCGCCTTGCGTTGGAGGATAAAGCGCCCAGCTCTTTTTCAATTTTCTGCTCTCTTTTTTCACTGTAAGTGCCTGCATGAGAGTCTACCATTGTAGACGCCCTTATCAACCAAAAGGTCCAAATAGATCTGAGATCCGATACAGGCTCACAATCTATCAGCCTATCGTGCCACCTTAAAACATGTACTCCTACCTCCCTAGACTGTTAGACAATCGACATCATCGTTGTCCAACCCACGCTGATCCCGCTCGCCGCTAGCCAACAGAACCTAAGCCGCCATAGCCATACTATCCACCGTCCAGTTGCTACCCACGCACAAACCACATGCATGGGCATCGCCAGATTCTATCATATTCTTGATGGTAAATCACGATATAATATGCACCCGGCCACTAAGCATCTCTGCGGAGTACGAGGCCCGTGAGGACATCTGACATTCTGAGTGCATAATATATCTACCTGGCCGGCGGCTAAGCCTCATTAACAAGTACAAGCCTGATCACTTTCTCACAAGCAAACATTTGTACGTAGCTCAATTTGAGCTCATTATTTAGTAAAAAAAGGAGCATGCCCCTGACGGCTACAATGATACCGGTCACCTGCAACCCCTTTATGTCGTTTTACCCTTTTGTCGACAAAGAAAAAGGCCCCTTTACCTCGGTAAAAACAAAGCAGGATCTATCAAGCAACTAAATCACTTTCGGTGCCACACTGTTTGTAAATCCGATCACACGTACTACAGGGAACAAAGAACGCACAATTTAAATCTGGATTGATACTGATCTAAAACATCTTATATTAGTTTACGGAGGGAGTGAGAATTGACCGAGGATGCGTTGAAACTTGCTTGACTCCATTTTTCACTAAACGTAGGACACAAAGCTTGGTTCATATCAGTTGTAACTTTACAAGGCACATATGATTAAACCTCCTCAATGCCAATGGTTCCCTCGGACATATACTGACTTCTATAAAACATCATATTCATGAAATCAAACTCAGCTTGATCCTCACTAAACGATCCATCCGGCCGGGCAAACCTCTCAACCCGGTTTTTCTTTCGCTAATTGCTCGCTTTCTTGTGAAAAAAATAGCCGTGTTGCTATCTCCTTCAACCAACCATTGGACACTAGGCCGCTGCCACCACATTATTTCTTCATCAGTTCTGGAATATGGCCTTTGATTTTGATTTCTTCATAGAAGGGTCCCACCCTATCCCTAATAGCACGGAGCTGTTCTAATCTCTTCTTAAGCTGGGAGGAACGGAGGAAATTAGCTTGCGGGCTTTCGGCCTTGTTCACGTTGACATGTTGCATTGTGTAAATTGATGTGGTCAGTTACCTTTACACTCGTCCACAGCTAACAAAAGTCGTTGGGTTCACCTAAACCCAACAATATTGCGTTGGTGCAGTGG
>NC_041384.1:520880568-520884665 GCF_002162155.2 Triticum dicoccoides | reverse complement strand
GCATGTAGCTCCGCCCCTGCGCTGGTGTATAAGCGTACGTATATGAAGAGATTAAAATGATACATCCATTTGTCCATTGGCCGAGACAGGCCTGGGGCAACTAGGGCTATAGCCTCAGGCCTAGTAACAACTTTCCTTGTAATTTTTCTATACAAAGTATAGAAAATTATAGAAGTTTATCATTCAGCATAGCACAGCCCCCGGCATAACCTGCTTCTAGCTTGGCCACTGTATTTGTCTGACAAATATTTTCGGACGAAGAGAGTACGATTGAGCACATGACCATCCTCAGTTGGTTTAACACCCGCGTGATACCCAATTTCATCCCATAAAAACAAGACGGAAAATTGAACCGCCCAAAATCCGTGGTGTTGGGGCAAGTACGTAGTACGGGCGCTTGGGGTTCCGACGAGCCGGCATGGGCATCGGTTTTTGTGGGAATCTCGCCGCAGCGCCGATGATTCAAGCCACGCCCACACGTACCGATTGCTTGGTTGGGTCCTGTAAACGACTTATGCATGTGGCATGTATGCACGTACAGACGCCACCATCGTCCGTGGTGTGCCACGTACGGAGGGGTAACAAATGCTCCTACAGCGTATAGACGAGGATCTTCATCTTCTGCAGGTGATAAGTTTTCTTTTTCTTTTGAAAAAGCAGGAGATAAGTTTGAGCTGGCGGTGGACGGCTACTGCGTTGACAAACATATCCAAGTCCAAGCACAAGAGCGACGACTGCCTTGCAGCTACGAGCGCACAGTAGCCGGGACGGGGACGGGGAGAACGACCATGTTGTTTATTCTCAGGATGACGACACCTCTTTCGCGTTGCCGCTGGAACAAGCAAAGTGGCGCTCGAGCTGATTGCAAGATGACATGAACTGAAAATGGACGAACATGGATAAGCTGGGGCCTCAAGCAGCTAGTCTCCGTATCTTATACGTTGCTTTGCGTGTTTGAACCTCCGTATTCCGTCATCAATGGTAACGGAATCCGCCGAGGGTCGCTTCGAACTAGTATAAGTTTAGTTTGTCTTGTGGGGAAGAACTATATTTTTCAGAGTACGCCAATGATTGTACTATCATATTTTTATACAGAAGACAACAAATAGATTGGCAAGTGAGTCCTCGACAATGCCATGCAATCACACTGACTACACCAAACCAAAGGATGATTTAAACTAACTACTCGGTCCGTTTCAAAAAAAAAAACTAACTAACTACTCAGGAAAAGCTATGTACACCGTACCGGCCTCCTTTCATGCCTTCAACTCGTCTAGGGTGTGATCTACAAGGGTGGGGAACAGGCGGTGCATGTCTCTATTGTTGCAGCCCCAAGCATTTCGAAGCGTCCATGTCTTGTTGGAAAGATCTTATAAATTCATTTCGTCTCGTTTGGAGCTTGAGGTCTGTTTCATTTCACGCTTAAAAGTTAAAAGGTACTTCATCCGTTCCTAAATATAAGCCCTTTAAGATATTTAAATACAGACTATATACAAGCAAAATGAGTGAGTCTACGCTCTAAAATATGCCTATAAACATCCGCATATAGTCCCTGTGGAAATCTCTAAAAGGGCCTATATTTAAAACGGAGGGAGTAATACACTTGCGTCCAGAGGAGTACCTAGGAGGTGGGAATAAGTGTGACTTAGTGTAAACATATTTTCTGATGCAAGGACGGTAAAAATGGTTTTACACATCAAATGCCAGGAGGAGAACAAAGACTTCTGAACTTTTCACTAGGCACACCTCCCAGACTCTTAAACTTTATAGAACCCGTAAGTTTTCCTGGTTTGCAACAAAAACTTGGAAGCTGAGATGATGTTAAACAGAGTCAACAAGCTAATGAAAGGCTTACCAGAATGTTGCACATCGTCTAATAAAATGTTTACCGGAGTCCAAATCTTTGGCAAGCAAGAAGGTATGACATTTGGATAACGTCTACTACAAATACCTCACTTTCACGTGTGGAATAATCTTGCTGCCCATGTCAGCAGTGGTTATAGAATAAGGAAGAAATGTCGTAAGGAGCATACCATCGTCAAGAAAGATGCGTTATTGGTCAGTTGATCATGACCGAAACATATAAGGTTAGAAAATCAGCCACTTAGGCCTCTTTGATTCAGATGTATATTTTAGAATCTCAAATCAACATTTATTATCAAACAGGGGTATTTGGATTTTAAGTAATGAATGTAAGAGGACAAATACCCAGATGGACAATTTTGAGGAAAAAAAAACCCATGAGGAACTGTGTTGTGATTCTGCCTATAAATTCTGTACAATTCGTGTGATTCCACATGACCCAGTTCCAGCAGCATAACTCACAATATATTTAGACGGAAAAACCAGGGAAGCATGAAAGCAATCAGTAAGCAAGCTAGCAAGAAGTTGCAAAACGGCTGCCGCCGCCAGCAAGTGCTTTCCCTCTCTACCATAGCCCCGGTGGTTGCCATTCTTCGCCCATGCCACTCCTCCATGAATTTTTTCACTTCCACGCCAGTAATGTTTTTGGCCTCTGAACCACAAATTTCACAGCGCCTGTGTAGTAATTAAAGTTTTGCATTTCTTAGCCACTTGATGCAAGTTTCAGAGAGATCACAGGACAAATTGATACAAGATTGTTAAAGCATGAGAGTTTGAATAACTGCAGAGACCCTGGTAGTTGGCTAGTTGCTAAGAAAAATGCTAACTGAATTAAATGTAAAAGGTTTGGTTCGCCTACGGATTTTTTTGGTTGATTTGACCCAGCCAAGAGAAAAAGACAATTGGGTTTATCTGATAAAAATATCTCATATCGTCAATGCCAAAGGGAAGCCACTCACATGTCGAGAGTGACATAAAGGCTTAGATAGTCACGACATACAAGAGGGTGAAAAGCATAATCCCAGCCAGCATCCAGAAGGAACGAATTTAGTCCTTTGCTTCATTCAGGACAATAACCCTTCCACACACAAAAAAAAACACAAGAGATTCTATACTGAGGTGGCTACCAAGCAACACCCCAGACATTTTCCGAACGTCCACTCCAACCTAAATCGTCATTTCAAAAAGCAACAGCGAGTGAAGCTTGGCCAAACCTAAGACGCTGAAACTTTGCCGTATCAAAGAAGCAAGATCGCTACATTCTCTTCTCTGGTACTCCCTCCGTTCCAAATTACTTGTCGCAGAAATGGATGTATCTAGAACTAAAATACATCTAGATACATCCATACATGCGACAAGTAATTCGAAACGGAGGGAGTAGCAACTTTGGCTAAGTGGCTAATAGCGATAACTGTTCGTGTTGCCCTATGAACTCTGAAGCTTTCCCCTCTATAACATAGAATTTTGACCCTATAGCCATTCAGATTTCAGAACGAGCACTGTATTCCTGACTTCTAGTCTGCTAACTTCAAGATCATTCACATTTATAAAACGGCAACTCCTGGCCTGGGAGGGAGAAGCCACACGCCCAGTGCGCCTGTACGGCATTCTGCGAGGAATTACAGCAAGCAGCTAGCATACACTACGGCAGCAACAAGTGCCGCGTCGGAAACAAGCGAGCAGCACGATGCAGCAGAGGATAGAGCGAGCCAGGGAGGTCTTACCTATCGCCCTTGATCCGGAACCACGCCTCGGCGCATTGTCGGTGCGCGTGGCCGAGCTCCTCCTTGCAGCAGCAGCCGAGCCGGATCACCTCCGACCCAGGCGCCGCCGCGGGCCCGTCGCCACCCTCGGGGATGAGGTGGCAGATCCGGCACGCCACGCCGTGGGACGCGCCCCCCGCTTCGAGGTCGACGTCGATGGCCGCCGACGCTGGCGCTGGCGCCGAGTCGACTTCGATGGCCACCGCCTCGGCATTCGCTGTTTCCGCCCCGCCGGCCGCGATCTGCGGCGAGGTCACGACCGCCGCGGGCGCGACGGCCGCGTCTCGCCGCATCGCTCTCGGGGCGAGGCTGTCGGTCGCGGGGGCTGCGGCGGGAACAGGAGGCGGTATGATAATACGGGGTGCGTGCGGCGGGACAGTTTGGGTGGGTCGCTATGGACGCGGGAGGGAGTTGGGTCGAGCCGGCCTGCACACGACGCGCGTGTCATCAGTTCATCACTCTTTCCTCAAA
>NC_041384.1:520851284-520880282 GCF_002162155.2 Triticum dicoccoides | reverse complement strand
TTTCCTCAAAAAAAAAAAAAAAACTCAGTTCATCACTCATCACGGCCTATCTGCCGGCTCGGCACGGTATGCCCGTACAAGCACCAGGCGTCCGTCGATCCGGCCGGACAACCTGTGGTGGCTGTGTTGCCGACGTTGTCAGGACTCTGGAGTGCCGATGCTTGACCGGCACAAGTCATGGACCATCCAGCCATCCACGCATATTAGGGCATGAACTATGCTGGCAGCACCTCCAGCTAGCCACATCAGGACATAGAGTTTTTTAAGTAATCACATATGTTTCATTAGTAAAACGGACTACAAAGAGTACACACAATGTCACCATAAGAGCCATGCATAGATGTCTTGCAATATTGCATCAAAGTGAAGTAAAACTATAATTTCACTCCGGGAGAATCTTGTGCCACACCGAAATGTCGTCCACAATCGTCTTCTGCAGTCGCTGAGGCAGTATGAAAGAACTGGAGGAGCACCTTCATATACAAGGATGCTTTTCGAGCCGATGAATCGAATGTAATGTCTACTACACAACCTTTTTCTTGTAGACGTTGTTGGGCCTCCAAGTGCAGAGGTTTGTATGACAGTAGCAAATTTCCCTCAAGTAGATGACCTAAGGTTTATCAATCCGTAGAGGCGTAGGATGAAGATGATCTCTCTCAAGCAACCCTGCAACCAAATAACAAAGAGTCTCTTGTGTCCCCGACACACCTAATACAATGATAAATTGTTGTAACACCCACGATGCGGCTGTTGGAAATATGAGCAATTTACCGAATGATTTTATTAACAGAAATACTAGATAAAGCATGACTAATATAGTAGAGATAAAACAAGTCATGTGTTCTGACAGAGAGAAGGAAAATAGATTCTGCATATATGAACCGTAGCTTATCATATCTATAGCAGACAGTATAACTAGTTGCATACATGAGGTAGAACCTAACATATTTAGGGAAAGTACTAGTACGAGAAACTGTGGCAGGATATTTAACAGAAAGAAGAACACATACGGGACAGCAGCAGCAGTAGCACTGGATTTGGGGTCGGTGTCCTCGCCAGCCATGTCGTCGAGGAGGTTGTCGACGTCGGGGAAGTAGTCGTCGGAGTTCGGGGCGTCCGTGACGAAGGAGTCAGTCAGTAGTCGCGCAGAGCGCTCCCCAAAAACCTTATCACCCTTCTCCCGTACAGGACTCAAAGAGGTGCGGTTTCGGAGGCCTACTGTCCCGACCTGCGGTGCACGCCGCAAGTCGGGATGAGGAAGACAGCAACAGCTCAGAGATTGGAACCGGTGGCGAGAGGAAGGAGAAGTTCTGGTGCGTCTCTCTGAGAGGAGCGACCTCCCTTTTATAGGCGCAAGAGAAGGAGGCGAGAGGCTGCGCCGGGAGCTGAAGGGAACGCGGGAGATGAAACGAACAGACAGCAGCCGAAGGGTGCAGCGTTCGTATTCAATATCCACTACAGCAAAAACTTTCCAGCTCCCGAGTGACCTCTCGTATACCCGTAGTGCGTGGCAAAAATTTAGACATCAGCTCGGCTCATTCCCGCAACTCGCGGCGCGTCGTGACGAGGCGTGGCTGGCGAGGCGGGCGGCGGAGGAGGAGCGCGCGTGGATATCCCTCTTGTTCTCATGCTCGTACAAGTGGGGAAAGAACCTCCCTTATAAGGAGGTCCAACTCCTACTAAACTAGCAATGTGGGACTAAACTTTAGTAGTATCCCTTGCCTTGCACAAATGGGCTAAGTGGGCCTCTAGGATTTATTAGGAATTTCTGAAATAGTTATTGGGCTGCCCAAAATGGACTAAATTCCAGCAATCCCCCACCAGATCCCAGAGGCACACAGAAATTTGCTTTTGGTTCCAAAACACTGTTTTATATACCGGTACTGCAGTGGAGACTGTTAAGTTGAACTTCCACCTAGAACTCTATGCTACACTAGTAAGCAACTTGAACAGTGGACTGGGCCTTGAACTGCAAGTTTTCTGCGAATCTAACTTCACATAAAGCCTTGACCGATACGTGGCTACCGTGGGTCTTCCTCGCGGGTGGAGCTTATGCGTCATACTCCGAGACCTTTCATGAGTTTACTAGAGAGAACCCTACTCTCATAGATTGCGACATTTAACAATCAGACTCATATAGGTGCGTTCTTCAAAAGATGTTCTGCAGGACAACATCTCTGCTTCAAAGAGCCACTCAGAACACATTAAGATATACATCAACCTGCCATGCAGATTAGGAGAGTATTGCATCTTTATGGAGTGGTATTTTAACAGTAAGGGTACTCTCCTCCCAGTTGACCAACAGCTTGTCTTCCACATCTAATTCACAGGATCTCCGATCACAAAGAATAGGTTACCACTGTGAACAACTCATATTGTGGGTCTCATACCCATCTCCCTTGATGCATTATCTATCACATTACGTGATAGACCCTTAGTAAAAGGATCTGCCAGATTTTTAGACGTTTGGATATAATCCAATGCAATAACTCCGGAGTTTCTCATTTTTCTGACAAACTTTAACCTTCTCTGAACGTGTCTTGATGACTTCATGTTATCCTTTGAGCTGCTCACTTTTGTGATCACAGTTTGATTGTCGCAGTTCATAAGAATACCCGATACAGGTTTCTCAACAACCGGCAAGTCATTTAAGAGTCGGCGAAGCCAATCTGCTTCGACCGTAGCTGTATCTAGTGCTGTGAGTTCTGCTTCCATTGTTGACCTCGTTAAGATGGTCTGCTTGCAAGACTTCCAAGAAACAGCGCCACCTCCATGAGTGAATACATAACCGCTCGTGGCCTTTATCTCATCAGTATCTGAGATCCAGTTTGAGTCACTATACCCTTCAAGCACCTTTGGGTGCCCGGTGTAGTGAATTCCATAATTTGCAGTGCCTTTTAAATAACGCAAAACTCTCTCTAGAGCTTTCCAATGCACATCTCCTGGTTTTGAGACAAACCGACTCAGTTTGCTAACAGCAAAAGAGATGCCAGGTCTTGTAGCACTTGCTAAGTACATAAGCGAGCCAATAATCTGAGAATATTTCAATTGATCTCTAGCAATTCTTCGATTCTTTCGAAGTAACACACTCGCATCATATGGTGTTGGAGAGGCTTGCAGTCACTATAGCCAAAGCGACTCAAGATCTTTTCCACATAGTGAGATTGAAGCAATGTAATCCCACCATCATCGTCTCTCAACAACTTGATGTTCAGAATGACATCATCCACTCCTAAATCCTTCATCTCAAAACAACGAGATAGGAAATCCTTGACCTCCTTAATAACATTCAGATTTGTTCCGAAAATCAGTATGTCATCAACATACAAGCACAGGATAACTCCCTCGCCCCCACCATGGCGATGGTACACACATTTGTCAGGTTCGTTCACAACAAAGCCTACAGTTGTTAAAGTTCTTTCAAACTTCTCATGCCACTGTTTGGGTGCTTGCTTAAGTCCGTACAAAGATTTCAGCAACTTGCACACTTTCCCTTCCTGACCATCTAGTACAAACCCATCTGGTTGTTCCATATAAATTTCCTCGTCCAACTCTCCATTTAGGAAAGCAGTCTTAACATCCATTTGATGAACGAGAAGACCATGCGAGGCAGCTAGTGAAAGTAGAACTCGAATAGTGGTCAGTCGAGCCACAAGTGAGTAAGTATCAAAGAAGTCTTCATCTTTCTTTTGGGTATAACCCTTAGCCACGAGCCGAGCCTTGTACTTCTCAATAGTACCATCAGGCCTAAGCTTCTTCTTGAATACCCATTTGCATCCTATAGGTTTGCACCCATAAGGACGATCAGTTATCTCCCAGGTTTCATTCGCCAAGATGGAATCCATCTCGCTACGAACCGCTTCCTTCCAGTAGTCAGCATCTTCAGATGCATAGGCCTCTGAAATATAACTGGGAGTGTCATCTATGAGATACACAAGAAAATCATCACCAAAGGACTTTGCAATCCTTTGTCTCTTGCTCCTAGTAGGAACTTCATTGTTCTCCTCCACAGGACTTTCAAAGTGTTCTATCGAAATGGCAGGTTTGGTAATTGTAACTGGTTCCTGATTCGATGAACTAGGCATCTCCTGATTAGATGAGGTAGCCATATCCTTCATGGGAAAGATATCTTCAAAGAAAGTCGCATCATTCGACTCCATGATCGTACCGACATGCATGTCAGGTAACTCAGATTTTACAACCAAGAATCTATAGCCAATGCTATGAAAAGCATATCCCAGGAAAACACAATCCACGGTCTTTGGTCCAAGCTTCCGCTTCTTTGAAATTGGAGCATTGACTTTCGCCAAACAACCCCATGTTCGCAGATAAGAGAGTTTTAACCTTTTCTTCTCCCATTCCTCGAATAGAGTTATCTCTTTGTTCTTTGTGGGGACTCGGTTCAGGATATGACATGCTGTCAATATCGCCTCCCCCCACCATGCCTTGGAGAGACCCGATGTATCTAACATGGCGTTAACCAAATTAGTTAGAGTACGGTTCTTTCTTTCGGCCACCCCATTTGACTGAGGTGAGTAGGGAGGAGTCCTCTCATGGATTATACCATGTTCCGCACAAAAAGCATCAAACTCATTGGAAAAATACTCTCCACCACGGTCGGACCTAAGCCTCTTGATTTTTCGATCAAGTTGGTTTTCCACTTCAGCTTTATAGATCTTGAAAAAGTTCAAAGCCTCATCCTTAGATTTCAGAAGATACACACGACAGTATCTAGTGGAGTCATCAATTAACATCATGAAATATTTCTTTCCACCTTTTGTCAACACACCATTCATTTCACATAGATCTTAATGTATGAGCTCTAGTGGTGCAAGATTTCTTATTTCCGCAGTCGTGTGAGACTTATGAGGTTGCTTAGCTTGCACACACACTTGACACTTAGATCCCTTGATGGTGGTGAAACTAGGGATTAAGTTCAACTTCGCTAGTCGCGACATGCAACCAAAGTTAACATGACAAAGACGTGAATGCCACACATTGGATTCACTATCATTGCAAATATGATTAACAACTTTATTGCAAACGTCTGATAAGGATAAACGAAACAAGCCTCCTGACTCATAGCCTTTACCAACAAAGGTTCCATACTTGGATATTACAAATTTATTCGACTCAAAGACAAGCTTGTAGCCATCTCTACACAGAAGAGATCCGCTAACAAGATTTTTATTGACGGAGGGGACATAATGCACGTTCTTCAGCCGCATGATCTTCCCCTAAGTAAACTTCAGATCGACCGTGCCAACACCACGAACAGAAGCACTTGAACCGTTGCCCATCAGCACGGTTGAAGTCCCTGCGGTCTGATAAGACGAAAACATGGAAATATCACCGTATACATGCACATTAGCACCCGTGTCAATCAACCAGTCAGGAGAATGACATACTGAAAGAATAGTGGGAAATATACCATACTCAGCATCCTTCATGTCAGTCTCTCCAATGACAACATTAGCGGTCTTGCCGCCTTTCCTAGGATGACGCTTGTCATAGCGATTAGGGCAACTAGGAGCCCAATGATCAGGATCCCCACACACATGACAAGCACCTTTCTTCTTGCCATTCTTCTTCTTGAAGTTCGTGTGTTGCACAGCCTTGTTCTTCCCATCAAACTTTGCTTCTCCATCAAACTTGCCCTTGTTCTTGAACTTGTGGGGCTGGAAGTTCTGCTTCTGTACCACATTGGCACTAGATCCTCCCTCAATACCTCGAGCACGTGTGTCCTTTGCTCTCGCCTTTTCTTCCACATCAAGAGTGCCAATGAGATCCGGGACGGAAAACTCCTGCCTCTTATGCTTCAGCAAGGTAGCAAAGTTCCTCCATGAAGGAGGAAGCTTAGTGATGATACCTCCATCAACAAACTTGTCCGGTAGCATACTCATGAGCTTGCTCAACCACGGAGCGCTCTTCAGTCATCCTGTAATCATAGAATTGCTCCATGATGTACAGCTCAGTGCCAGCATCCGAGACCCCAAACTTGGCCTCGAGTGCATCCCACATATCTTTTCCATTATCAATTGACGCATAAGCATCAACTATGTTCTCACCAAGAACACTCAAGAGAGCAGCCTTAAATAGAGTATCCATTTTCTGAAAAGCTTGTGCCTATTGAGCATCAAGCTCTCCTTCAGGTTTGCCGAGAGTGGCGTCATAGCAACTCATGGTTTGAAACCATAAGACTGCTCTCACGCGCCACCTCTTATAATGGATACCCTCAAACATGGGAGGTCTTATGGAAGCAGCAAAACCACTCAGGGTAAATTGCCTATAATAAGGTTTTTGGATTGTTGGAAATATGAGCAATTTACCGAATGACTTTATTAATAGAAATACTAGATAAAGCATGACTAATATAGTAGAGATAAAACAAGTCATGCGTTCTGACAGAGAGAAGGAAAATAGCTTCTGCATATATGAACCGTAGCTTATCATATCTATAGCAGACAGTAGAACTAGTTGCATATATGAGGTAGAACCTAACATATTTAGGGAAAGTACTAGTACGAGAAACTGTGGCAGGATATCTAACAGAAAGAAGAACACATACGGGACAACAGCAGCATTAGCACTGGACTTGGGGTCGGTGTCCTCACCAGCCATGTCGTCGAGGAGGTTGTCGACGTCGGGGAAGAAGTCGTCGTCGGGGAAGTAGTCGTCGGAGTCCGGGGCGTCCGTGACGAAGGAGTCAGTCAGTAGTCGCGTAGAGTGCACCCCAAAAACCTTATCACCCTTCTCCCATACAGGACTCAAAGAGGTGTGGTTTCGGAGGCCTACTGTCCCGACCTGCGGTGCACGCCGCAAGCCGGGATGAGGAAGACAGCAACAGCTCAGAGATTGGAACCGGTGGCGAGAGGAAGGAGAAGTTCTGGTGCGTCTCTCTGAGAGGAGCGACCTCCCTTTTAGGCGCAAGAGAAGGAGGCGAGAGGCTGCGCCAGGAGCTAAAGGGAACGCGAGAGATGAAACGAACAGACAACAGCCGAAGGGTGCAGCGTTCGTACTCAATATCCACTACAGCAAAAACTTTCCAGCTCCCGAGTGACCTCTCGTATACCCGTAGTGCATGGCAAAAAATTAGACATCGGCTCGGCTCATTCCCACAACCCGCGGCGCGTCGTGACGAGGCGTGGCGTGGCGTGGCGAGGCGAGCGGCGGAGGAGGAGCGCACGTGGATATCCCTCTTGTTCTCATGCTCGTACAAGTGGGGAAAGAACCTCCCTTATAAGGAGGTCCAACTCCCACTAAACTAGCAATGTGGGACTAAAGTTTGTAGTATCCCTCGCCTTGCACAAATGGGCTAAGTGGGCCTCTAGGATTTATTAGGAATTTCTGAAATAGTTATTGGGCTGCCCAAAATGGACTAAATTCCAGCAGTGGCTATATCTCCCACGTGTCGGAGCATGATTTAGAGGCATAACCGCATTGTAGGCATGTTGCAAGAGGGGTAATCTTTACACATACCATGTACTGAATAAGAAAGAGATAAAGAGTTGGCTTACAATCGCCACTTCACACAATACATAAGTATAGCATTACATCATCCAGAATACAATCAAGGTCCGACTACGGAACCAAAATAAAGACAACCGCAAATGCATAAGATCCCCGATCGCCCCAACTGGGCTCCACTACTGATCGTCCGGGAAAGACACATAGTAACGTCCTGAATCCTCGTCGAACTCCCACTTGAGTTCGGTCGCATCCCCTGGGCTGGCATCATCGGCACCTGCATATGGTTTTGGAAGTAATCTGTGAGTCACGGGGACTCAACAATCTCTCACCCTCGCGATCAAGACTATTTAAGCTTATGGGTAGGAAAGGTAGTGAGGTGGAGCTGTAACAAGCACTAGCATATATGGTGGCTAACTTACGCAAATGAGAGCGAGAAGAGAAGCAAAGCACGGTCGAGAAGCTATAAAGATCAAGAAGTGATCCTGAAACTACTTACGTTTCAAGCATAACACGAGACCGTGTTCTCTTCCCGGACTTCGCCGAAAAGAGACCATCACAGCTACACACGCGGTTGATTCATTTTAATTAAGTTAAGTTTCAAGTTCTCTACAACCGGACATTAACAAATTCTCATTTGTCCATAACCGCGGGCACGGCTTTCGAAAATTCAAAACCCTGCAGGGGTGTCCCAACTTAGCCCATCACAAGCTCTCACGGTCAACGAAGGATATTCCTTCTCCCAGGAAGACCCGATCAGACTCGGAATCCCGATTACAAGACATCTCGACAATGGTAAAACAAGACCAGCAAAGCCACCCGAATGTGCCGATAAATCCCGATAGGAGCTTCACATATCTCGTTCTCAGGGCACACCGGATAAGCAATCCGTACAAGTAAAACCAACCCTCAAGTTTCCCTGAGGTGGCGCTGCAAGGGGCTCTAGTTTGGACCAACACTCAGAGGAGCACTGGCCTGGGGTGTTTAAAATAAAGATGACCCTTGAGTCCGCGGATCCCAAGGGAAAAAGGCTTAGGTGGCAAATGGTAAAACTAAGGTTGGGCTTTGCTGGAGGAGTTTTATTCAAGGCAAACTGTCAAGGGGTTCCCATTATAACCCAACCGTGTAAGGAACGCAAAATCAAGGAACATAAGACCGGTATGACGGAAACTAGGGCGGCAAGAGTGGAACAAAACACCGGCATAAGGCCGAGCCTTCCATCCTTTACCAAGTATATAGGTGCATTAAAGTAAACAAGATATAATAATGATATCCCAACATTAATCATGTTCCAACAAGGAACAAACTTCATCTTCACCTGCAACTAGCAACGCTATAAGAGGGGCTGAGCAAAGCGGTAACATAGCCAAACAACGGTTTGCTAGGGCAAGGTGGGTTAGAGGCTTGACATGGCAATATGGGAGGCATGATATAGCAAGTGGTAGGTATCGCGGCATAGCAATAGAGCGAGCAACTAGTAAGCAAAGATAGAAGTGATTTCGAGGGTATGGTCATCTTGCCTGCAAAGTTCTCCGAGTTGACATAAGCTTGATCCTCGTAAGCGTACTCAACGGGTTCCTCGATCACGTACTCGTCTCCCAGCTCTACCCAAAGCAAGAACACAAGCAAAGGAAACCATAATCAACCACGGTGCAATGCGCAAGCAACATGATGCAAAACATGGCATGATATGCGGGATGTAATATGCAATGCATATGCGTGCTCCGGAAGGAAAAGATTGAACCAGGCCTCAACTTGGCAAACCAATTGCGTCGCTGGAAAGATGAGTTGATTTCGGTCAAAAACGATATAAAGATCACCAGAATCGGATGCACGGTTTGCAAATGGCAAGCAAAACAAGAATGACACTATTCTGCGATTAACAGCACGATGACATCTAAAATGCAATAAGAAACTAAGCTACTGCACTCTAACATAGCAACAAAGCACATGGCTGTGATCTACTCAAGATGCTTGACAAAAGATGAACACTGAGCTACGGCTAACTCACACAATAGCAGGTTCAAACAAGCATGGCAAAAGTGCAAACGATATCAGCTTCACAGACTTAGTGAAAATACTAACATGTCAAGAATTAACATCAGGAAGCAATGTTTAGAGCAAGATAATAACATGCTACAGGAACATATCATGGCAAAACAAGGCATGGCATGAATCTACTCAAAGCATATAAGAAAAGTCCCTTACTGACCATAAGCAAAAAGGGCATAGAAAATATGATGGCACCCATGTAAACATAGTAAGTTTCGTTAACATATTCAAACTTAGCAGAAAACTGGACATGGCAAAAACAGAATTATGAAGGCACGTTTGCGAGCTTGATGCACTCACCACAAGGCATTGCATAACAAGCTAAGCATACTACCGGCAAGAAGACATGATCAAGAAGCTAACCATGGCAAGAACAATCTCATAGCATGCATGGATCAACTACAACAACCTTGGCAAAATTGATTAACATGTAAACAATCTGCCAGGAACATTTTATAGCAAAGTAGAGCACGATTGAGTCATGCTAGGGTACTCCATAAATGCAAACAGGTACATGGATGGATAGAGCATAACCATATGTCAAAATCATCCTTACTGAACATACTCAAAAGAAGTATGGATCTCTCTGTAGCAACATGAATACATGGCATAAAAATAATAGCAGGGAAATGACTTAGTGAAATTCTAAGTCCCTAAAACCAGTAACATCACGAGAGCTACTTTGTATGATTGTGCTAGTCACCACATTGATCACAAAAATACATGACATACACCACTGTAAAGATGGCATGGCATAGCCCAAAATACAGGTAGGGCTCAAGTTCATATGCAGCACACAATAATCATGGCAAAAATGACAAATGCTCAAGATCTGCTAAGCAACAAGAACTAACATTATGAAGCACTCTTGCAACAGTCATTAGGGCATCAAGATGGACTCAAACAGGCATGGTGCAATGGAACAAAATGAAGAGGACAACCAGATGAACATTTTGATATATAGCACGCACAAAACGGAGCTACGGATGCAGAGTTATGATGCGATGAACAGGGCTTTAGAATGTAGAAAAAAATGACTTGGAGATAATTCGGGGTCAACCTAGGGTTTGACCCGATCCAGATCTAGAACGCGATTCGAGGCACGCCGGAGTATGGCCGGAGGAGTCGCCGGGGAAGAGGAAGGCGGTGGCCGGAGCGAGATCAAACGAGGAGGGCTCGTCGGAGGAGGCTGCGGCACGGCGGGGCGCCGCGGTGCGGCGTCCCGGCACCATGCGGTGACGCGGCTCACCAGAGCTGAAGTGGAGGCGGCCGCGGAGGAGCTTCCCGGACGGCGGCAGCGGAGTTACAGGCGGCGGGGCGAGCGCTGAACGATGCGGGCGTCGGCGGCTGACGCGCGGGGCGCGGGCCGGCCTCGGGCCCCGGTGGGCCTGGCGGCGGGGAGGCGCGGCGATGTGAGCGCGACACCACGTGTCGCTCGCCGATTGGCGTAGGGGACGGAGGCGGACGCGTCCGGCGGTGGTGGAAAAAATGTTCGGCGGCGGTGGGGCTATTTCTTAGGGTTTCATCCAGGATTTCGGAGGGGAAGATGCTTTTATAGGTAGAGGGAGCTAGGAGAGTCCAAATGAGGAGCGGTTTTCAGCCACGCGATCGTGATCGAACGACCGAGAGGATGGAGGGGGTTTGGATGGGTTTTGGGCCACTTTGGAGGGGTGTTGGGCTGCAACACACACGAGGCCTTTACGGTTCCCCGGTTAACCGTTGGAGTATCAAACGGACTCCAAATGGCACGAAACTTGACAGGCGGTCTACCGGTGGTGAACCAAGGCCGCTTGGCAAGTCTCGGTCCAATCCGATAACGTTTAACACCCGCACAAGAAAAGAGGCAAAAGGGGCGCCGGAGGACATAGGAGTATCGGATCGCAAAACGGACAACGGGGAAAATGCTCGGATGCATGAGACGAACACGTATGCAAATGTGATGCACATGATGACATGATATGAAATGCATGACATGGACAAAATGTAACACGAAGACAAAACCCAACCACGAGGGAAAATCATAACTTAGAGCCGAAAATGGCAAGAGTCAGAGTACAATTATGGCAAATTACATCCGGGGTGTTACAACACTCCACCACTACGAAAGGATCTCGTCCCGAGATCTAGGACTGAAAGAACTCTGGATATTCGGAACGGAGGTGGTCCTCACGTTCCCAGGTGGCTTCTCGGTCGGAACGATGTAACCACTTCACTTTCAGGAATTTGATAGACTTGTTGCGAGTCTTGCGCTCAATTTCTTCAAGAATAGAAATGGGATGCTCATGATAAGACATGTCTTCTTGGAGATCAATCTTTTTGAAGTTGATGGTGCGGTCAGGAGTCTTGAAACACTTGCAAAGCTATGACACGTGAAACACGTCGTGCACATTTGCAAAGTTGGACGGAAGCTCAAGTTGATAGGCGAGATCGCCTCTTTTACCAATGATCTTGAAAGGACCCATGTATCTAGGGGCAAGCTTCCCTTTGATACCAAAGCGACGGGTACCTTTCATTGGAGAGATGCGGAGGTAGACATGGTCTCCGATCTCAAAATCCAAATCACGATGCTTGCTATCATAGTAACTCTTCTGGCGCGATTGTGCGGCTTTGAGATTTTCATGAATGACTTAGCACATTTCTTCAGCCTTTGTGATCAAGTCATTGCCAAGAAGTTGGCGTTCACCAGTCTCTGACCAATTAAGAGGAGTATGGCACTTTCTGCCATAGATAATCTCGAATGGGCCCTTGCCCGAACTCGCTTGGAAGCTGTTGTTGTAGGAGAACTCGGCATATGGAAGACATTCTTCCCACTTCATACCGAAAGAAATGACACAAGCCCTGAGCATATCTTCAAGAATTTGATTTACTCGCTCGACTTGTCCACTAGTTTGAGGATGGAAGGCTGTGCTGGACCGAATGTTGGTGCCCATGGCCTTCTGAAAGGAGTCCCAGAACTTAGAGGTAAAGATGCTTCCACGATCTGAAGATATCAACTGCGGAATGACGTGCAAAGAGACAATCCTGGAGGTATATAGCTCTGCCAACTGAGCTGCTGTGATAGATTCTTTGATAGGAAGAAAAGGAGACACTTTAGTAAGCTTGTCGATGACGACGAAGATAGCATCATTGCCACGCTTGGACTTGGGAAATCCAGTTATGAAGTCCATCTCAATATGGTTGACTTCCATTCTGGAATGGCAAGAGGTTGGAGGAGACCAGCTGGCCGCTGGTGTTTTGCTTTCACTCTTCTACAGACATCACATTCATTCACGAACTGAGCAATCTCACGCTTCATTCGAGTCCAACAATACGACTGCTTGAGGTCATGGTACATCTTTGTACTTCCAGGATGAATAGAAAGGAGTGAATTGTGAGCCTCGTTCATAATGACTTTACGAAGGTCACCTTTTGGAACAACAATGCGATTCTCGAAGAATAGAGTATATTTGTCATCAAGGCGATAAAACTTGTACTTGGGTTGGCTCTTGGCAATCCCAATCTTCACCTTCTTCACCATTGCATCAAGAAGTTGTGCCTCACGAATTTGATCTTCCAAAGTAGGAGAGACTTGGAGGTTGGCAAGAAATCCTTGAGGAACAACTTGGAGATTAAGTTTGCGGAAAGCTTCACAAAGATCCAGTTGGAAAGGCTTGAGAATCAAACTGTTGCAGTAAGCCTTCCTGCTCAACGCGTCTGCAATGACATTGGCCTTGCCTGGAGTATATTCAATACTCGGATTATACTCTTGAATCATCTCGACCCAACGAGTCTGCCTGAGGTTGAGGTTGGGTTGAGTGAAAATGTACTTGAGACTCTTATGATTAGTGAAGATGTCCACTTTCCTTCCCAACAAGAGATGTCTCCATGTTAAAAGAGCATGGACAACTGTCGCCAACTCGAGGTTATGAGTGGGGTAGTTCTTTTCGGTGGGCTTCAACTGGCGAGAGGTATAGGCCACATCTTTCTTCTCTTGCATTAACACAGCACCGAGACCTTGAAGGGAAGCATCACAGAGAACCTCGAATGGTTTGGATTCATCAGGAGGAGTCAGAACTGGAGCTGTGACTAGCTTCTCTTTGAGGGTGTTGAATGCGACATCACATTCAGGTGTCCAGACATACTTCACATGCTTCTGGAGAAGGTTGGAAAGAGGCTTCGCGATCTTAGAGAAATTCTCAACGAATTTTCAACAATAGCTTGCGAGCCCAAGAAAACTGCGAAGTTGCTTCACATTCTGAGGCGGTTCCCAATTCACAATTGCAGACACCTTCTCAGGATTAACAGCAATGCCCTTGGCGGAGATGATATGCCCAAGTTAGAGAACCTCATCGAGCCAAAACTCACACTTTGAAAACTTCGCATAGAACTGATGTTCTCTGAGTTTGTCCAGCACCAATCTCAAATGCTTGGCATGATCCTCTTTGTTCTTGGAAAAGACCAAAATATCATCGAGATACACCAAGACGAAATCATTTGTGTAAGGGTTGAAGATGAAGTTCATCATGCGAGAGAATGTTGGAGGAGCATTGACAAGGCCGAAAGACATGACAGTGTATTCATAGGAACCATAGCTTGTTCTGAATGCCGTCTTGGGGATATCTTGTTCACGAATGCGAATATGATGATAGCCCATACGGAGGTCAAGCTTGGAGAATACTTGAGCACCTTTGAGTTGTTCGAAAAGCTCATTGATGTTGGGAAGTGGGTACTTGTTCTTTATGGTCTTCTTCTTCAACGGACGGTAGTTGACGCAGAGTCGGTTCGTGCCATCCTTCTTCTTGACAAAAAGAACACCACAACCCCAAGGAGAAGAACTCGGTCGGATCAGACCCATACACTCTTGTTCATCGAGTTGTTTCTTTAGCTCCTTCAACTCTTCTGGTCCAAGCTTGTAAGGACGTTTGCAAACAGGTTTCGTGCCAGGCTCAAGATCGATGACGAATTCAACTGGCCGGTGAGGAGGCATTCCTGGAAGCTCTTCTGGAAAGACGTCTTGATATTCACAAATGACTGGAATCTGAGAGATGGCATTCAGCTCGCCCTTCTCGTTGAGAGAAAACAATCGAATGGTATCATCACGAGCGGCATAGATGATCACATACTCAGACGAGTGTGTTAGTTGAATCTGCCTGGCAGCACAGTCGAGCTGAGCCTTGTGCTTAGAAAGCCAATCCATGCCGAGAATGAGATCAATATCCGAGTCACCCAGAACAATTGGAGAAGACAGAAATTTGTAGTCACCCATCTTGATAGACACATCCGGAATGAAAACTCGAGAAGTCATTTGTCTGGCCGGAGAAATAATAGATAGAGGTCTCGGCAATACTTGAGTAACCAAATCATGCATAGCCACAAAAGGTCTTGAAATGAAAGAATGCGATGCACCAGTAACAAAAGGGACTTTTGCAGGAATATCATTAACAGGAAGATTACCCATGATCACTTCTGAAGAGTCCTCTGCCTGAGCTGCGTTCATCATGTTAACCTTGACATGCTTGGGATTATGCTTGACCACTGCATTGCTGGCAGATCTCACAGGAGGAGGAGGCAGAAGACGCCTCTGGTTGAAGCATTTGTTCGCATAGTGCACTTTCTGCTGACACTTGTTGCACGTAACCTCTGAGAGCGGCCGGTGATACGGAGCACTTGATCTTGGAGCATGAGACGAAGCTTTGTTCTGATAGCCTGGGTTGGGTGGGTGGGAAGATCCATTGCCACCTTTACTCTTCTGCTGATAAGGCTGGCGGAACGGAGGAGGAGGAGGTGATACGTCCATTTTGCATCATGCTTTTATATCAATATTTATTGCATTATGGGATGTTATTCCACATTATGTCACAATACTTATGCCTATTCTCTCTCATTTTACAAGGTTTACATAAAGAGGGAGAATGCCGGCAGCTGGGATTCTAGGCTGGAAAAGGAGCAAATATTAGAGACCTATTCTGCACAGCTCCAAAAGTCCTGAAACTTCACGGATGATGTTTCCCAAATATATAAAAAACATTGAGCGCAAGAACTTCACCAGGGGGCACACCCTGCCCACGAGGGTGGGGGCGCGTCCCCTACCTCGTGGGCCCCCTGGTGGCCCTCCTGTGACCATCTTCTGCTATATGGACTCTTTCGATGGGAAAAATCATTAGCCATCTTCTCAGACGAAACTCCGCCGCCACGAGGCGGAACCTTGGCGAAACCAATCTAGGGTTCTGGCGGGGCTATTCTGCTGGGGAAACTTCCCTCCCGGAGGGGGAAATCATCGCCATTGTCATCACCAACGCTCCTCTCGTCGGGAGAGGGCAATCTCCATCAACATCTTCATCAGCACCATCTCATCTCGAAACCCTAGTTTATCTCTTGTATCCAATTCTTGTCTCCAAGTCCGGGATTGGTGCTAGTAGGTTGCTAGTAGTGTTAATTACTCCTTGTAGTTGATGCTAGTTGGTTTAATTGGTGGAAGATCATATGTTCAGATGCTATATGCACATTAATACCCCTCTGATTATGAACATGTTTATGCTTTGTGAGTAGTTACTTTTGTTCCTGAGGACATGGGAGAAGTCTTGCTATTAGTAGTCATGTGAATTTGGTATTCGTTCGATATTTTGATGAGATGTATGTTGTCTCTCCTCTAGTGGTGTTATGTGAACGTCGACTACATGACACTTCACCATTGTTTGGGCCTAGAGGAAGGCATTGGGAAGTAATAAGTAGATGATGGGTTGCTAGTGTGACAGAAGCTTAAACCCTAGTTTATGCGTTGCTTCGTAAGGGGCTGATTTGGATCCATATGTTTCATGCTATGGTTAGGTTTACCTTAATACTTTTGTTGTATTTGCGGATGCTTGCAATAAAGGTTAATCATAAGTGGGATGCTTGTCGAAGTAAGGGTAGCACCCAAGCATCGGTCCACCCACATACCAAATTATCAAAGTACCGAACGCGAATCATATGAACATGATGAAAATTAGCTTGACGATATTCCCATGTGTCCTCGGGAGCACTTTACATCATATAAGAGCTTGTCCAGGCTTGTCCTTTGCTACAAAAAGGATTGGGCCACCGTGCTGCACCTTATTTACTTTTGTCACTTGTTGCTCGTTACAAATTATCTTATCACAAAACTATCTGTTACCACTTATTTCAGTACTTGCAGAGAATACCTTGCTGGAAACCGCTTATCATTTCCTTCTGCTCCTCGTTGGGTTCGACACTCTTACTTATCGAAAGGACTACGATAGATCCCCTATACTTGTGGGTCATCAAGACTCTTTTCTGGCGCCGTTGCCGGGGAGTGAAGCACCTTTGGTAGGTGGAATTTGGTAAGGAAAAATTTATATAGTATGCTGAAATTTACTGTCACTTGTTACTATGGAAAGTAATCCTCTGAGGGGCTTGTTTGGGGTATCTTCACCCCGACCAGTAGAGCAAAGAGTTGCTCCTCAACCTACTGAACCTACTGAAAATGAAAATGCTTGCTTTGAAATTCCTTTGGGTATGGTAGAAAAACTGCTAGCTAATCCTTTTTTAGGAGATGGAATAAAACATCCTGATGAGCATCTAATATATGTGGATGAAGTTTGTGGATTATTTAAGCTTGCAGGTGTACCCGGAGATGTTGTTAAGAAGAAGGTCTTCCCTTTATCTTTGAGGGGAGATGCATCGACATGGTATAGGCTATGTGATGATATGGAGTCTTGGAACTACAAATGATTGAAATTGGAAGTTCATCAAAAGTTTTATCCTATGCATCTTGTTCATCGTGATCACAATTATATATATAATTTTTGGCCTCGCGAAGGAGAAAGCATCGCTCAAGCTTGGGGGAGGTTTAAATCAATGTTATATTCATGCCCCAATCATGAGCTCTCAAGAGAAATGATTATTCAAAATTTTTATGCTCGGCTTTCTGGTAACAATCGCACCATGCTTGATACTTCTTGTGCTAGCTCTTTTATGATGAAGACTATTGAATTCAAATGGGATTTATTGGAAAGAATTAAACGCAACTCCAAAGATTGGGACCTCGACAATGGTAAGGAGTCAGGTATGACACCTAGTTTTGATTGTGTTAAATCTTTTATGGATACCGATATTTTTTGTAAATTTAGAACTAAATATGGACTTGACTCTGAGATAGTAGCTTCTTTCTGTGAATCTTTTGCTGCTTATGTTGATCTCCCCAAGTTGAAGTGGTTTAAATATCATCCTCCCATAGAAGTAAAAGTAGCTGCACCTATTAAGGTTGAAGAAAAGACTATTACTTATAATGATCCTATTGTTCCTACTACTTATGTTGAGAAACCACCTTTTCGTGTTAGGATAAAGGATCATGCTAAAGCTTCAAATGTGGTTCGTAAAAGCAATATTAAAACATATACACCTCCTGAGCAAGTTAAAGTTGAACCTAATATTGCTATTGTTAAAGATCTCTTGTCTGATAATATAGATGGGCATGTTGTTTATTTCTGTAATGAAACTGCTAGAATTGCTAAACCCCGTGATACAGATAAACCTAGACATGTGGTAGGCATGCCTGTTATTTCTATTAAAATAGGAGATCATTGATATCATGGCTTGTGCGATATGGGTGCTAGTGCTAGTGCAATACCTATTGATTTATACAAAGAAATTATGCATGATATTGCACCTGCTGAGATGGAAGATATTGATGTTACAATTAAACTTGCTGATAGAGATACTATTTCACCAATGGGAAATGTTAGAGATGTTGAAGTCTTGTGTGGGAAAACTAAATATTCAGCTGATTTTTTTGTTTTTGGTTCCCCACAAGATAGTTTTTGTCCCATAATATTTGGTAGACCCTTCTTAAATACTGTTAATACTACCATAGATTGCAAAAGGGATGTTGTTACTGTCGGTTTAGATGATATGACTCATGAATTTCATTTTTCTAAATCTAGTAGACAACACCGTGAAGAAGAATTACCTAGTAAGGATGAAATTATCGGTCTTTCTTCTATTGCCGTACCTCCTAGTGATCCTTTAGAACAATATTTGCTAGACCATGAAAATGATATGTTTATGAATGAAAGAAGGGAATTAGATGTAGTATTCTTTAAACAGGAACCTATTCTGAAAAACAATTTACCTGTTGAATACCTAGGGGATCCTCCTCCACCCAAGGGTGATCCCGTGTTTGAGCTTAAACCGTTACCTGATACTCTTAAATATGCTTATCTTGATGAGAAAAATATATACCCTGTTATTATTAGTGCTAACCTTTCAGAACATGAAGAAGAGAGATTATTAAAAACTCTAAAGAAGCACCGTGCTACTATTGGGTATACTCTTGATGATCTTAAGGGCATTAGTCCCACTCTATGTCAACATAAAATTAATTTGGAAGAAGATGCTAAACCAGTTCGTGATCATCAACGCCGACTGAATCCTAAAATGAAAGAAGTGGTAAGAAAGGAGATACTAAAGCTCCTTGAGGCAGGTATAATTTATCCCGTTGCTGATAGTAAGTGGGTAAGTCCTGTCCATTGTGTCCCTAAGAAGGGAGGTATTACTGTTGTTCCTAATGATAAAGATGAATTGATCCCTCAAAGAATTGTTACTGGTTACAAGATGGTAATTGATTTCCGCAAATGAAATAAGGCTACTAAAAAGATCATTACCCCTTACCTTTTATTGATCAAATGCTAGAAAGATTATCCAAACATACACATTTTTTCTTTCTAGATGGTTATTCTGGTTTCTCTCAAATACCTGTGTCAGCCAAAGATCAATCAAAGACTACTTTTACATGCCCTTTTGGTACTTTTGCTTATAGACGTATGCCTTTTGGTTTTTGTAATGCACCTGCTACCTTTCAAAGATGCATGATGGATATATTCTCTGACTTTTGTGAAAAGATTTGTAGGTTTTCATGGATGACTTTTCCGTCTATGGATCTTCTTTTGATGATTGCTTGAGAAACCTTGATCGAGTTTTGCAGACATGTGAAGAAACTAATCTTGTCTTGAATTGGGAAAAGTGCCACTTTATGGTTAATAAAGGTATTGTCTTGGGGCATAAAGTTTCTGAAAGAGGTATTGAAGTTGATAAAGCCAAGGTTGATGCTATTGAAAAGATGCCATGTCCCAAGGACATCAAGGGTATAAGAAGTTTCCTTGGTCATGCCGGTTTTTATAGGAGGTTCATCAAGGACTTCTCAAAAATCTCTCAGCCTCTGACTAATTTATTACAAAAAGATATACCATTTGTCATTGATGATGATTGTGTAGAAGCATTTGAAATACTTAAGAAAGCATTGATCTCTGCACCTATTGTTCAGCCACCTGATTGGAATTTACCCTTTGAAATTATGTGCGATGCTAGTGATTATGCTGTAGGTGATGTTCTAGGACAAAGAGTTGATAAGAAACTAAATGTTATTCAATATGCTAGTAAAACTCTAGACAATGCTCAAAGAAATTATGCTACTACTGAAAAAGAATTCTTAGTAGTTGTACTTGCCTGTGATAAGTTTAGACCTTATATTGTTGATTCTAAAGTAACTATTCACACTGATCATGCTGCTATTAAATATCCTATGGAAAAGAAAGATGCTAAACCTAGACTTATTAGATGGGCTCTCTTGCTACAAGAATTTGATTTACATATTGTTGATAGAAAAGGAGCTGAGAACCCCGTTGCAGACAACTTGTCTAGGTTAGAAAATGTGCTTGATGACCCACTACCTATTGATGATAGCTTCCCTGATGAGCAATTAAATGTCATAAATACTTCTCATACTACTCCATGGTATGCTGACTATGCTAATTACATTGTTGCTAAGTTTATACCACCTAGTTTCACATACCAGCAAAAGAAAAAGTTCTTCTATGATTTGAGGCATTACTTTTGGGATGACCCACATCTTTATAAAGAAGGAGTAGATGGTGTTATTAGACGTTGTGTACCTGAGCATGAATAGGAACAGATCCTACGCAAGTGTCACTCCGAAGCTTATGGAGGACACCATGCTGGAGATAGGACTGCACATAAGGTACTGCAATCTGGTTTTTATTGGCCTACTCTCTTCAAGGATGCCCGTAAGTTTGTCTTATCTTGTGATGAATGTCAAAGAATTGGTAATATTATTAGACATCAAGAAATGCCTATGAATTATTCACTTGTTATTGAACCATTTGATGTTTGGGGCTTTGACTATATGGGACCTTTTCCTTCCTCTAATGGTTACACACATATTTTAGTTGCTGTTGATTACGTTACTAAGTGGGTAGAAGCTATTCCAACCAGTAGTGCTGATCATAACACTTCTATTAAAATGATTAAAGAAGTTATTTTTCCAAGGTTTGGAGTCCCTAGATATTTAATGACTGATGGTGGTTCACGTTTTATTCATGGTGCTTTCCGTAAAATGCTTGCTAAATATGATGTTAATCATAGAATTGCATCTCCTTATCACCCTCAGTCTAGTGGTCAAGTAGAATTGAGTAATAGAGAACTCAAATTAATCTTTCAAAAGACTGTTAATAGGTCTAGAAAGAATTGGTCCAAGAAACTTGATGATGCATTATGGGCCTATAGAACTGCATATAAAAATCCTATGGGTATGTCTCCGTATAAAATGGTCTATGGAAAAGCATGTCACTTACCTCTTGAACTAGAACACAAGGCTTATTGGGCTGTTAAAGAACTTAATTATGATTTTAAACTTGCCGGTGAGAAGAGGTTATTTGATATTAGCTCACTTGATGAATGGAGAACCCAAGCCTATGAAAATGCCAAGTTGTTTAAAGAAAAAGTTAAAAGATGGCATGACAAAAGGATGCAAAAACGTGAGTTTAATGTAGGTGATTATGTATTGCTATACAACTCTCGTTTAAGATTTTTTGTAGGAAAACTTCTCTCTAAATGGGAGGGTCCTTACGTTATCGAGGAGGTCTACCGTTCCAGTGCCATAAAAATCAACAACTTCAAAGGAACAAATCCGAAGGTGGTGAACGGTTAAAGAATCAAACACTATATCTCAGGTAATCCCATAAATTTTGAAACCAATGTTATTGAAACCGTAACCCCGGAGGAATACATAAAGGACACTTTCCAGAACGTTTCAGACTCCGAAAAGGAATAGGTATGTGGTACGGTAAGTAAACCGACTCCAAAACAGTTTTTAAGGCAATATTTCTCCGTTTTGGAATATTTAGAAAAATAGAAAAATAAGCAGCAGTCCGGGAAGGACACGAGGGCTCCACGAGGGTGGAGGGCGCGCCCCCTACCTCGTGGGCACCTCGTGTGCTCTCCGGACTCCATTTTCGTACACAACCGGTATTTTGGTCGGTAAAAATTCATTATATAATCTCCCGGGGGTTTTGACTCACGTATCACGCAATTATCCGTTGTTTTGTGTTTCGAGTTGTTGCTGCTGCAGATTAGAGCAAGATGTCTTTGCAAGAATCAGTCGGGGAGAGCCGGGTGTCTCACCCGGCACCGAGATCAATGACAAACAACAATGTTGACCTCTTTGGGCCAGCAACGGAGGAAGAGATGGAGGCTGATTTGAAGAGGACAGATGCCATGGAAGAGGATCAAGAAGTCACTTCCCGCCTCCAAGCTGGATTCATAATGGGAGAACTGCAGTGCTAAGCTATTCCAAACTCGGTTATCCCTTCCAATGTTAGATTTCTTTCTTATGAGAATATGAAAAAGAGTGTCACTGGTTCTCCCGCAGCTATGCAGCACCCTTGGGTGCAGGGAGCTTTGGCTGTTATAGGAAAACTTCGAAAGGAAATAATGGACCTCAAGCAGCAAGTCAACAAGCTTGAGGAGGAGAATCATATCTTGAGGGGCATCATCGCCAAGAACATCACATCACCATTCTCGAAAAGAGAGACATAATCACATGGGTATAGGCACTCCACTTGGCAACTGCCAAGCTTGGGGGAGTGCCCCGATATCGTATCACCATCACTTTTATCTTTACCATTTTTCTTAGTTCGATCCTTTTGGTAATATCTTGATCTAGTAGAATAAAAGTTCTTAGTATGATCTAGTTGTGAGTTTTGCTTTATTATCCTTCTATGTAATCGAGTCCGTGAGTTATATAATAAAGATTAGTGTTGAGTCAAGGGCTTGATTATTTTGCCATGATCCTAAGTGAATAAAAGAAAAGAGAAAGAAATAAAAAGAAACAAAGAGATCATGTGACTCTTATGGAGAGTAATGAGCTCACATAGAAAGAGTATAATAAATAAAAGTTATTGAGGGTTGACAAACACAGTTTTGTTCATCGTTGCAATTAATAGGAAGTAATAAAGAAAGAGAGGTCTCCACATATAAATATACTATCTTGGACATCTTTTATGATTGTAAGCACTCATTAAAATATGACATGCTAAAGATTTGACATTGGATAAGGAAGACAACGTAATATGTTATGTTTTCTTACATCTGAGATAAATTATATTGTCTTGGATCATCCAACATGTTGAGCTTGCCTTTCTCCCTCATGCTAGCCAAATTCATTGCAACAAGTAGAGATACTACTTGTTCTTCCAAATACCCTTAAACCAGTTTTGCCATGAGAGTCCACCATACCTACCTATGGATTGAGATCCGTCAAGTAAGTTGTCATCGGTGCAAGCAATAAAAATTGCTCTCTAAATATGTATGATTGATTGGTGTGGAAGGAATAAGCTTTATACGATCGTGTCGTTCTTTCGCATGAGGATTTTGTGCATCCAACCATAAAAGCGCATGACAACCTCTGCTTCCCTCTGCGAAGGGCCTATCTTTTACTTTTATCTCCTACATTGCATAAGAGTCATGATGATCTTCACCCTTCCTTTTTACATTTTATCCTTTGGCAAGCACAATATGTTGGAAAGATCTTGGTATATATGGCTAATTGGATGTGAGTTTCATGAACTATTACTGTTGACATTACCCTTGAGGTAAAACATTGGGAGGCAAAACTATAAGCCCCTATCTTTCTCTGTGTCCGATTAAAACCCCATACCCATAAGTATTGCGTGAGTGTCAGCAATTGTGAAAGATTATATGATAGTTGAGTATGTGGACTTGCTGAAAAGATCTTATACATTGACTCTTTCCTATGTTATGATAAATTGCAATTGCTTCAATGACTGAGATTATGGTTTGTTAGTTTTCAATGAAGTTTACTATTCATACTTGATATTGTGATTGAATTATTACTCTAGCATAAGAAATCATATGACAAGAATTATATAAGTTGCTGTTCTAAGAATGATCATGATGCCCTCATGTTCATATTTTATTTTTATCGACACCTTTATCTCTAAACATGTGGACATATTTTTCGATTTCGGCTTTTCGCTTGAGGACAAGCGAGGTCTAAGCTTGGGGGAGTTGATACGTCCATTTTGCATCATGCTTTTATATCAATATTTATTGCATTATGGGCTGTTATTACACATTATGTCACAATACTTATGCCTATTCTCTCTTATTTTACAAGGTTTACATAAAGAGGGAGAATGCCGGCAACTGGGATTCTGGGCTAGAAAAGGAGCAAATATTAGAGACCTATTCTGCACAGCTCCAAAAGTCCTGAAACTTCACGGATGATGTTTCCCAAATATATAAAAAACATTGAGCGCAAGAACTTCACCAGGGGGCCACACCCTGCCCACGAGGGTGGGGGCGCGCCCTACCCCCTGGGCGCACCCCCTACCTCGTGGGCCCCTGGTGGCCCTCCGGTGACCATCTTATGCTATATGGACTCTTTCAATGGGAAAAAAGTTCATAAGCCATCTTCTCAGACGAAACTCCGCTGCCACGAGGCGGAACCTTGGCGGAACCAATCTAGGGTTCTGGCGGGGCTGTTCTGCCAGGGAAACTTCCCTCCCGGAGGGGGAAATCATCGCCATCGTCATCACCAATGCTCCTCTCATCAGGAGAGGGCAATCTCCATCAACATCTTCATCAGCACCATCTCATCTCAAAACCCTAGTTTATCTCTTGTATCCAATTCTTGTCTCCAAGTCCGGGATTGGTGCTAGTAGGTTGCTAGTAGTGTTAATTACTCCTTGTAGTTGATGCTAGTTGGTTTAATTGGTGGAAGATCATATGTTCAGATCCTATATGCACAGTAATACCCCTCTGATTATGAACATGTTTATGCTTTGTGAGTAGTTACTTTTGTTCCTGAGGACATGGGAGAAGTCTTGCTATTAGTAGTCATTTGAATTTGGTATTCGTTCGATATTTTGATGAGATGTATGTTGTCTCTCCTCTAGTGGTGTTATGTGAACGTCGACTACATGACACTTCACCATTGTTTGGGCCTAGAGGAAGGCATTGGGAAGTAATAAGTAGATGATGGGTTGCTAGAGTGACAGAAGCTTAAACCCTAGTTTATGCGTTGCTTCGTAAGGGGCTGATTTGGATCCATATGTTTCATGCTATGGTTAGGTTTACCTTAATACTTTTGTTGTATTTGCGGATGCTTGCAATAGAGGTTAATCATAAGTGGGATGCTTGTCCAAGTAAGGGCAGCACCCAAGCACCGGTCCACCCACATACCAAATTATCAAAGTACCGAACGCGAATCATATGAACGTGATGAAAATTAGCTTGACGATATTCACATGTGTCCTCGGGAGCGCTTTACATCATATAAGAGCTTGTATAGGCTTGTCCTTTGCTACAAAAAGGATTGGGCCACCTTGCTGCACCTTATTTACTTTTGTCACTTGTTGCTCGTTACAAATTATCTTATCACAAAACTATCTGTTACCACTTATTTCAGTACTTGCAAAGAATACCTTGCTGGAAACCACTTATCATTTCCTTCTACTCCTCGTTGGGTTCGACACTCTTACTTATCGAAAGGACTACAATAGATCCCCTATACTTGTGGGTCATCAGGAGGCAACCATAACTTTTGCTGCTTAGCTACCACTTGAGTTGAAGAAGAAGAAGAAGGAATTGCATCCCTGACTCTCTTCTTGGAAGCATCACACTTGAGCTGAGCGGCTTCTTGCTTTAGTGCCATGTTGTAGAACTCATCATACTTTTTTGGCTCAAAAAGCACGAGAGCTTGTTGCAGATCTTCTCTGAGGCCACCTCTGAATTGATAAATCATGCTCTTCTCATCAGGGACGTCTTGTTTGGCGAAGCGAGCGAGCCTCTGGAACAGGCTGTTGTATTGGTAAACAGACAAGCTGCCTTGCTTCAGATTGCGGAACTCCTCGCGCTTACTCTCAGCAACACTTTGAGGACTATGGTGAGCTTTGAAGTCTCGGCGGAAATCATCCCAGGTAATCACACGACCTCCTCTGGAATCTTTGTATTGTTGATACCACTCAGCAGCTTGGTGTTTGAGTTGGAACGAAACAAACTTGACAAAATCCTCAGGCCTGACGTTGCTACACTCAAAATATTTGCAGATATCCACGAGCCAATCGTCAGCGTGTGTGGCCTCGACACAGTTACTGAAGGACTTCGGCTAGTTTGCGAGGAACTGGTTGAGAGTAGCAAACTGAGCTTCATTGTTGCCATGGCCTTGTTTTCCTTGGTTGCGCTCTTGCAAGAGTTGCATAAGCCTTTGCGTGTTGGTGTTGGTGGCGGCCATGACAGCTTGCCATGCCTCCGAAGGTGGAGGTGGTGGCGGTGGTTCCAGATTCTGACGCGTTGGTGGAGCCATCCTGAAGAGGCTGACATCCGTTAGCATCTTGAAAGACATATATTCAAGCTGAATCAATGGATCGAAATTGCAACATATAGCCTTAACATTCGAACAAGGATGAACGAATGAATTCCAAAGTAAATGATCACACTTCCATAATTGAGAAGCCACTTAGATATAGGTAGAAGAATAAAATCAACAAGGTACGGATATGAACAAATACTTGGTAAGGATTACCCAATCACAAACCAGATATCTGTGGAAGAAATACTAGAGCTACAAGAATTCCCACCTACAAAACTTCCGAAACTTTCTGGTTATGCAATCAGGTGTTGGGGATACAGGGGAAGCATAACATCTCACCCAAAACTATCAAATCCTACATCCAGTTGTATCCATCCTTCAACACATAACTAAGAAACATTCGGAAATCATTTACCTCAACCTTCGAAAAGCATCTGTTATACGAGTTATGGCAATACTCCTGAACTCCCGCCCCAGTACTGGGTGGCGTCGAGGTTATCTCACCAACAACTGCACAAATGAGATTTTCGATGTCGGCGAAACTCAGGTATTCCAGAACTGCAACGATAAAATTGTGACAACAACACCTCGGAGCTCAACTCGCCAGGACACTGCCACAACCCCTAAATGTCAAGAGACACCAAGAACAATGTTCTCGTCACAAAACCATCGGAACGATTCCAAGATACCCGCGTGATCCTAAAAAAAATTTGTGAAATTTGAGAAGAGAAGAGTCAAAACTCTACGCCAGGAAGCCTCACCAGAGCGACGAAGGGACTGAGGAGTAAATAGAATCCTACTCTCCGATATATATATAATCCTATAAGACTCAAAACATTTTTCTAGACTCAACAACGCCAGCGATTCGATCAAGCAGGGGGCTCCTAAGTCGGGGAAGGCTCTGATACCAACTTGTAACACCCACGATGCGGCTATATCTCCCACGTGCCGGAGCATGACTTAGAGGCATAACTGCATTGTAGGCATGTCGCAAGAGGGGTAATCTTTACACATCCCATGTACTGAATAAGAAAGAGATAAAGAGTTGGCTTACAATCGCCACTTCACACAATACATAAGTATAGCATTGCATCATCCAGAATACAATCAAGGTCCGACTACAGAACCAAAATAAAGACAACCCCAAATGCATAAGATCCCCGATCGCCCCAACTGGGCTCCTCTACAGATCGTCCGGGAAAGACACATAGTAACGTCCTCAATCCTCGTCGAACTCCCACTTGAGTTCGGTCGCATCACCTGGGCTGGCATCATCGGCACCTACATCTGGTTTTGGAAGTAATCTATGAGTCATGGGGACTCAGCAATCTCACACCCTCGCGATCAAGTCTATTTAAGCTTATGAGTAGGAAAGGTAGTGAGGTGGAGCTGCAGCAAGCACTAGCATATATGGTGGCTAGCTTACGCAAATGAGAGCGAGAAGAGAAGCAAAGCACGGTCGAGAAGCTATAAAGATCAAGAAGTGATCCTGAAACTACTTACGTTTCAAGCATAACAGGAGACCGTGTTCTCTTCCCGGACTCCGCCGAAAAGAGACCATCACAGCTACACAAGCGGTTGATTCATTTTAATTAAGTTAAGTTTCAAGTTCTCTACAACCGGACATTAACAAATTCCCATCTACTCATAACCACGGGCACGGCTTTCGAAAGTTCAAAACCCTGCAGGGGTGTCCCAACTTATCCCATCACAAGCTCTCATGGTCAATGAAGAATATTCCTTCTCCCAGGAAGACCCGATCAGACTCAAAATCCCGGTTACAAGACATCTCGACAATAGTAAAACAAGACCAGGAAAGCCACCCGAATGTACCGACAAATCCTGATAGGAGCTGCACATATCTCGTTCTCAGGGCACACCTGATAAGCAATCCGTACAACTAAAACCAACCCTCAAGTTTCCCTGAGGTGGCGCTGCAAGGGGCTCTAGTTTGGACCAACACTCAGAGGAGCACTGGCCCCGGGGGGTTTAAAATAAAGATGACCCTTGAGTCCGCGGATCCCAAGGGAAAAAGGCTTAGGTGGCAAATGGTAAAACCAAGGTTGGGCTTTGCTGGAGGAGTTTTATTCAAGGCAAACTGCCAAGGGGTTCCCATTATAACCCAACTGCATAAGGAACGCAAAATCAAGGAACATAACACCGGTATGACGGAAACTAGGGCGACAAGAGTGGAACAAAACACCAGGCATAAGGCCGAGCCTTCCACCCTTTACCAAGTATATAGGTGCATTAAAGTAAACAAGATATAATAATGGTATTGTGACGCACGGATAATTAAGCTACAGTAATCCCACGCTAATGATGCCACGTCACCACGGTACTGTTGTTAAACTCGTGATGATTCGAAACCCTTTCAAGGTTCAAATTCAAATTAATGTCAACAATAAAAGTTTTCAAAAGTTAAAACAAAAATGTTCGGGCGGTGCCAAAAATGGCACAGGTAATTATGGTGTAGAAGACGCAATTTTATAAAATACCTAAGTGCCCTAAATTAAATAAAACAGAAAAGGAAAAATAAATAAATAAAAGAAAATACAAAACAGAAACAGAAAAAAAAGCCCCCCCTGGACCAGACGGACCAGCTCGCAGCCAGGCCGGCCCACCTGGCCATCCGGCCGACCCGGCCCGTTCCCCCGGTCGCTTTCCCCCTTTTTTGTTCCCCCGACCAGGGTCAGAACAGGGGCGTGCTTCCGCCGGACCCCCTCGCCGGCGTCGAGGAGGGGATAAGATTGCCACACCCCCGCCCCCTCGATCCCGCCTCCCACTCACCCCGCTCTCTCTCTCGGTGCCTG
>NC_041384.1:520809590-520850879 GCF_002162155.2 Triticum dicoccoides | reverse complement strand
TCTCCCCTCTCCTCTCGCCCGATCCCGAGCGCGCTCGCTCCCATGGCCGTGGCCGTCACGTAGCCGTGGCCACCGTCCTCCCCGCACCGCGCCCACGCGTCATCGGGCTCCCTCGTCGCCCGCCTCGTCGTCCCCTACCGTTGATTCGAGCTCCACACCGTCGCAGCGTCGTGGACGAGGTCGTCTTCAACCTACGAACACCGAGCTCCACCGCGTCGGATTCCGCCTCGTCTATGCGCTCCCGTTCACCGCGGGCCTTTCGTGTGCCACTCTGTGAGCTCCACCCCCTTCTTCTCCCCGTCCTTACTTAATTTCCATGCCATAGCTAGTCGTGCGCGACGCACCACCATTGCCGGGCTACGGCTCCGCCGTCAAGCTTGCCGTCGCGGTCACCGCACGCGCGGCTCTCGTCCGACCGCGCAACCGTGCTCACTGCACCATCGCGACACCGTAGCACCCTCCAGTACACCCCCTCGTGCCTCCTAACGCCGTCCCCGACGAGCGCCCGAACGCTTCACCGCGGAGCTCGCCGCCGGCAAGGCTCCGGTGACCTTTTGGTCACGGGCTCAACCCCGCTGCATTCCCCACGCCGCGTAGGCCTCGCCCCGCTCTCCGGTTTGCCCAAAACTGCCCCATATCATCTTTGTTGTCGCTCTCCTGGAGCACCTCGCCGCTGGCAAGCTCGTAGCGCTCGCCTCCGTCCGTTCCAACCCCTCTGGCCACCACCGCTCGACGCGCGACGCCGAGCCGCGTCGAACGCGCCCGGCCACAGCCTAGAAGACCCCCTGGGCGCGAAACCCGCGTCCCTCCCAAGCCGCGCCGCCGCGTTTGGCTCGCCGGACTCAGCTCCGGCGCGTCTCCGGCCGGTGTCCGACGTGGCGTCCACGTGGCACTGCCTAGGCCACTGACTGGTGGGCCCCTGGCCCCCTTTGACCTGTTGACGGTGGTCAACTTGCTGACTGGGCTGGTCCCAGCAGCTGACCAGTGGCCCCCCCTTTTTTTAGCTAATTAAATTAGTTAATCTAATTAATCTGAGCCTATTAGGCACTGAATAATGGGCCCACACTTAACTAACCCTAATTAGTTTAAAACAAATCCTATTTCACCTCTGTCTCAATGACAGGTGGGTCCCACTGGACCCACAGGTCAGTTTTGACCCAGTCAACCGCACTGTTGACCGATGAGCTCAGCATTGCATCATGCTGACATCAGCAGACACTATTCTGGATAATGTTAGAATTAAATAACTAATTAAAATCAGAAAATGATTTAAATCTTTAGAAAATCATATCTTTTAATCCGTAACTCGGATGAAAATACTTTCTACATGAAAGTTGCTCAGAACGACGAGACGATTCCGGATACGCAGCCCGTTCGTCCACCACACACCCCTAACATATCAAACATGCAACTTTCCCCCTCCGGTTCATCTGTCTGAAAACACGAAACACCGGGAATACTTTCCCGGATGCTTTCCCCCTTCGTCGGTATCACCTACTACCGCGTTAGAACACGTCTAGCTCTGCTTGTTGTCCTGTTATGCACTTGCTTGCTATGCTATGTATTTACTGTTTCTCCCCCCTCTTCTCTCCGGTAGACCCCGTGACGATGCTGATGCCCCTGTGGTCGACTACATCACAGATGACCCCTCCTTGCCAGAGCAACCAGGCAAGCCCCCCCTTTGATCACCAGATATCGCCTACTCTTTTCTCTATACTGCTTGCATTAGAGTAGTGTAGCATGTTACTGCTTTCCGTTATTCCTATCCTGATGCATAGCCTGTCCTTGCTACTACTGTTGTTACCATTACCTGCTATCCTACTGCTTAGTATAGGATGCTAGTGTTCCATCAGTGGCCCTACACTCTTGTCCGTCTGCCATGCTATACTACTGGGCCGTGATCACTTCGGGAGGTGATCACGGGCATATACGATATACTTTACACAGTTAGATTACCTGTGATACTGTTCGGAGATGGGGGCTGAAGGGGCAGGTGGCTCCATCCCGGTAGAGGTGGGCCTGGGTTCCCGACGGCCCCCGACTGTTACTTTGTGGCGGAGCGACAGGGCAGGTTGAGACCACCTAGGAGAGAGGTGGGCCTGGCCCTGTTCGGCGTTCGCGGATATTTAACATGCTTAACAAGATCTTGGTATTTGATCTGAGTTGGCTACGAGCCTATACGCACTAACCATCTACGTGGGAGTAGTTATGGGTATCCCGACGTCGTGGTATCAGCCGAAGCACTTCGTGACGTCAGCGACTGAGCGGCGCGCGCCGGATTGGAACGTAAGCCTGCTCTTGTATTAAGGGGGCTAGTTCTGCTTCCGGCCGCCCTCGCAACGTGCAGGTGTGCTATGGGCGATGGGCCCAAACCCCTGTGTGCTTAGGTTTAGACCGGCGTGCTGACCTCTCTGTTGTGTCTAGGTGGGGCTGCGACGTGTTGATCTTCCGAGGCCGGGCATGACCCAGGAAAGTGTGTCCGGCCAAATGGGATCGAGCGTGTTGGGTAAGTTGGTGCACCCCTGCAGGGAAGTTAATCTATTCGAATAGCCGTGATCTTCGGTAACAGGACGACTTGGAGTTGTACCTTGACCTTATGACAACTAGAACTGGATACTTAATAAAACACACCCTTCCAAGTTCCACAGACAACCCGGTGATCGCTTTTCTACAGGGCGACGAGGAGGGGATCGCCGGGTAGGATTATGCTACTGCGATGCTACTGGAGATGCTACCTGGAGATGCTACTTGGAGATGCTACTTGGAGGACTTCAATCTACTCTCTTCTACATGCTGCAAGACGGAGGCTGCCAGAAGTGTAGCCTTCGTCAGGATTAGCTATCCCCCTTTTATTCTGGCATTCTGCAGTTCAGTCCACCGATATGGCCCTTTACACATATACCCATGCATTTGTAGTGTAGCTCCTTGCTTGCGAGTACTTTGGATGAGTACTCGCGGTTGCTTTCTCCCTCTTTTCCCCCTATCCCTTCTACCTGGTTGTCGCAACCAGATGTTGGAGCCCAGGAGCCAGACGCCACCGTCGACGATGATTCCTACTACACTGGAGGTGCCTACTACTACATGCAGGCCGCTGGCGACGACCAAGAGTAGTTAGGAGGATCCCAGGCAGGAGGCCTGCGCCTCTTTCGATCTGTATCCCAGTTTGTGCTAGCCTTCTTAAGGCAAACTTGTTTAACTTATGTCTGTACTCAGATATTGTTGCTTCTGCTGACTCGTCTATGATCGAGCACATGTATTCGAGACCTCGAGGCCCCTGGCTTGTATTATGATGCTTGTATGACTTAATTATGTTTTAGAGTTGTGTTGTGATATCTTCCCGTGAGTCCCTGATCTTGATCGTACACATTTGCATGTATGATTAGTGTACGATTGAATCGGGGGCGTCACAAGTTGGTATCAGAGCCAACTGCCTGTAGGAATCCCCCTTCCACACTCCTTGGTCGAAGTTGAGTCTAGTCATTGCAAAACTTTTACTAACATGGTTGTGCGGCTTACGGGCCCACGTCACCATTGGGTGGTAGTAGGATCTTTTATTCCTCGACCTATACTCTGGGACTCTGATCTCTCTTCTATTCGGGTTAAATGCTTTTTGCTAAATCTAACATTAGGATCTTGTTATCACTTTCACCCAGAGAGCCCCTTATTAATGATGATCGTCTGCGGCACGTGAAGACCCTGAAGATACTCTTCGCTGTTAACCCGAGAACTTATGTTCATCGCATTTGCAATTCCTCGTCCACCGTCAACCCTTATGGATAACTACTTGCAGTTGATATTCTTACATTCATCCCCAGTTGGTCTTGTTATTACCAGATACCTCGAAACACTCGTCGATGTTTCGATAATCCTTTGAGCTTACCGCCTTGCTGTTCTTTGTCACCTGAATACCCCTACGGATAATTCTCACACTTATCGAGTATTCGCTCATCCCCCGGTTTTTCAGGTGTTACACAGAAGCCTTCGAAATACCATTCGATCTTCCGAAAATCCTCAGCAACCTATTGCTCTGGAATTTCTTGTTTGCTTTCATTATGATTAATCCCATAAGTATAGTAATCATATTGGCATCCTTTGTCACCATCATTTTTGAGTCCAGGATTCAATACGTTGTGAATGTTCACAATCATCAATCGAGTCCTAGGATTATCCTTCCGGCTCAGACGTCATTTTGAACATGAGCTGGTTCTCGACCAAACTATCTGTCGTCAATTGTGCCTCTTGTATATTCAATTGATCCATCCTTGATCAGAGCGTCTGCTTCTGATCCTGTGTTTTGGAAATCATAATTCCTTTGCATTTAAGCTTTGAATTATTCAGATGATTCCATAACTTGTTGCATTTGCATTCCTTCCTCTTCTGGTTGAGTATCGATACTCACATCAGATCCTTTGTGGACCATCAAGTCCTTTGTTGGATTGTTATCCGACAATGTCCTTCACATTTGATCACTTTGTGAGTTCTTCCCCTGATGCCTAATGCCTTTGTTAAGTTGTATCCTCCGCTTGGCCAACCATACTCTGCTTTCGGGCTTGTGTTATTTACTTTTGAAATTTGTGGTATATGTTCCTAAGATGCCCCTACGGGTTGAACCTATGCCTTCCCTAACCGTATGCACCCGAGAGTTTTCACGAGTCATACTCTTCTGGTGTTTTTGCCAGATAATATTTCAACACTACAACTTCATCGAAAGCGAGAAGTGAATGAAAGGGTATGCATTGGAGAAGTGGGAGTCGACCTTGAACTTTGTGTTCATGCCCATGGACACGATGTAGATCTTATCATTAAAGCTTCTCTTAAATTAATTATCCCTTTGGTATAAGTTCATCTTATATATGGGATCTGGCCTTTTGCAATCGTGGTTCCGACCATGTTCTCTTTTAAATACCATTTCTCGTGCAAGTTTAAGCACTTGTCTTCTGTAGAGCAATACCCCAGTCCAACCTCGACTTTGATCTGTCATCGAGTATTACCCCCCTGGTATCTCGAGATTATCATGGAACTGCGTAACTTCTTATGAGTTCTTCATCAAGTGCTACATTCCCACTGATTCCAATTTTTCACGGGCTCTGAGTTTTTAAACACTCAAAGACACCAATAACTGAACCGAGTCCGCACTACGGTTCAACAACTCTTCAGTAAGCTTCTATAAGTACGAGTTTGTACCCGATCACGCCATTCCTAGCCTGTTTGACTATATCATTGTCGTGATGATTCTAACTGGGCTACCTGGTCCTTATTCTCGAAGCACAATTTTCGACGTTGAGCTAAGCTTACATCAACTTTCCTTGTCATATCATTTTGCCTTGAACAACAAGCTTGATTTCGAGTTGGCGTCGTACCCTTGGTTCCCATAACATTTCACTTCATCATTCCTTTGATTAGATGTCAGTTGTGTTCATGATGAGAAATACCCTCCTTGCCCTCGATGATTTTTATTATCATCGACAACACCCTTGACTTCCTTTTATCGCGAACTTGTCCACATTCTGAATATAACTTGCTCTCCAGCTAGTGTTGTGTTCTGCCTTGAAGTATTACTGTCTTTTATGTCGAGAATGTTGTGGGGATTGCTCCACCTCTTAGAAATTCTTGATATGATGATACTTCTCACCATCACCATTCTTCCTTGGTCCCCATGTTGTTTTTAACCAGCATACCAATAGATGCTGTTTGAGTTCTGTACTTCTAGCAACCCTATTGCTTTGAATTTAATGATCGACAGTTCGTTCTTGGACCGTTGAATTATGGAATCGTCACTCTAACATTGATCTTGCTGCCTAAGGTCATATTTCAGGCACACCTTTCAACTAATGATTGATGGTGTATGTTTTCCTAGAGCATACAACATTATATCATTTGAATTGACAAGTGTCATCTTCTTGTTCACATTATTGTGGAAATCCATCCATTTGGAATTCTCGATGAATTGTCGCTGAGCCCATCAGCCACCTTCTCAGCCCCTCCTTGGTTTATTGATGAACTACTATTTCAGGAACTCGCTCCCATAGTTCATTTCTCGAGAATCTTGTAATGTCATTTCATCGATTTGTGTTGCACCTTTTCTTCTCGGACATCCCGAGTCTGAGGTATCCTGACACCAATCGGATCTGAACCTCGGTCAGCTATGATGGTTGGAACATATTTCCAAGAATTATAACATTGATCTTTTATGACCCGATAAGGTGATGTCATTCCTAGCACACATGGCCGAAGGACCTAGTGTTATAGTTTCCTTTTTAACAAGGTTAACCATTTTTCCATGAGGAAATTGAATGCCTTGTTTAAAAAGTTTATCCTGATGGATCCTTTGTGTATCCAAAGTCCGACCTTTGCTTGAAGACCATGTCAATGCTATCTCGAAGCATGTCTGTGGTACTCCGATCTTCAATAAGAACATTTGAAGCACCATGCTAAATTTTCTACCGTTGTATGGCTAATATCATGAGATTCCCCCTTACCTAATTGGTTTTCTACTTTGTATCCTGGCATGGATATCATGTTCTGTTTGTCCTTGGAAAGGATATACCCCTGGAATATGTGTTTAAAACACATTTTCTTTCCATTGTTCTGTTTAATCTGATAATCATATTTTCCTTTCCATTGGTTGGTTTAACTTTTCTTGTGATCTATATGATCTAAGCAGTAATATTCTCCTGCTTATGTGAACACCTCGGTGTACAATTCTGTCAGCAAGACACTGTTACTCTTGTTGATGATATTCCGGTAGGCACCGATGGGCGAGAACTTTGCCTAATGGCCCGCCTCGTTCAACGAGTAGGAAAATGGTTCTCTTCGTCCCTCGCCCTTGGTACCGACGTTGTTGCCGACATAATCGACAGGCTACCCTATGACATACCTTGCTATCATGACCATGCAAGATGTCACCACTCCTCCTACTTTTATCCCACATGGTGGGCCCATAACCCACAGTTCTACAGGATCGAAACCTGACTCTCCTGTGCACCACCTGTTCCCAAGGTTGTTCCTCGCGCTTGACTTTGTATGTAATTCACGGACCACCTATCTAGTGATCTATTCTGGTACGAGGTGCAATACCTATTCTCGTTGCCCTAAAACCCTTTCACCTTCTGATTAGGCATCGAACGATTGCCTATCCGTTTGAAACTTCTCATGGTACCCTCTTACTTTGCTCTCGATATCTTATTAAGTTTCAAATCGAGAGATACTTGTGCTTCTTCCCTGAGTTGACCGTCTGATGCTCGATCTTGTTAGAATCCATCCATATAGAATTTCCCTTCTTACCCTTTCGTAAGTACGGTGAAGATCCTGAAGGAAGGACGACGACTTCATCATGATGACTTGAAGCAGAGGACTGAAGACATGAATGTAATGGAATGACCTCTTCGAGAAGAGCAACTATGACCAGGAAGAATCGTTAGAATTTCGTAACCAGATCCCTTCCCCCTTATAACCGCTCCTAAATCTCGGGACGAGATTTCTTGTAGTGGAGGAGAATTGTGACGCCCAGATAATTAAGCTACAGTAATCCCATGCTAATGATGCCACGTCACCACGGTTACTGTTGTTAAACTCGTGATGATTCGAAACCCTTTCAAGGTTCAAATTCAAATTAATGTCAACAATAAAAGTTTTCAAAAGTTAAAACAAAAATGTTCGGGCAGTGCCAAAAATGGCACAGGTAATTATGGTGTAGAAGACGCAATTTTATAAAATACCTAAATGCCCTAAATTAAATAAAACAGAAAAGGAAAAATAAATAAATAAAAGAAAATACAAAACAAAAACAGAAAAAAAGCCCCCCCTGGACCAGACGGCCCAGCTCGCAGCCAGGCCGGCCCACCTGGCCATCCGGCCGACCCGGCCCGTTCCCCCGGTCGCTCTCCCCCTTTTCTGTTCCCCGACCAGGGTCGAAACAGGGGCGTGCTTCCGCCGGACCCCCTCGCCGGCGTCGAGGAGGGGATAAGATTGCCACACCCCCGCCCCCTCGATCCCGCCTCCCACTCACCCCGCTCTCTCTCTCGGTGCCTGCGCCTCCCCTCCCCCAGATCCACCTCTCCCCTCTCCTCTCGCCCGATCCCGAGCGCGCTCGCTCCCATGGCCGTGGCCGTCACGTAGCCGTGGCCACTGTCCTCCCCGCACCGCGCCCACGCGTCATCGGGCTCCCTCGTCACCCGCCTCGTCGTCCCCTACCGTTGATTCGAGCTCCACACCGTCGCAGCGTCGTGGACGAGGTCGTCTTCAACCTACGAACACCGAGCTCCACCGCGTCGGATTCTGCCTCGTCTCTGCGCTCCCGTTCACCGCGGGCCTTTCGTGTGCCACTCTGTGAGCTCCACCCCCTTCTTCTCCCCGTCCTTACTTAATTTCCATGCCATAGCTAGTCGTGCGCGACGCACCACCATTGCCGGGCTACGGCTCCGCCGTCAAGCTCGCTGTCGCGGTCACCGCACGCGCGGCTCTCGTCCGACCGCGCAACCGTGCTCACTGCACCACCGCGACACCGTAGCACCCTCCAGTACACCCCCTCGTGCCTCCTAACACCGTCCCCGACGAGCGCCCGAACGCTTCACCGCGGAGCTCGCCGTCGGCAAGGCTCCGGTGACCTTTTGGTCACGGGCTCAACCCCGCTGCATTCCCCACGCCGCGTAGGCCTCGCCCCGCTCTCCGGTTTGCCCAAAACCGCCCCATATCATTGTTGTTGTCGCTCTCCCGGAGCATCTCGCCGCCGCCGAGCTCGTAGCGCTCGCCTCCGTCCGTTCCAACCCCTCTGGCCACCACCGCTTGACGCGCGATGCCGAGCCGCGTCGAACGCGCCCGGCCACAGCCTAGAAGACCCCCTGGGCGCGAAACCCGCGTCCCTCCAAGCCGCGCCGCCGCGTTTGGCTCGCCGGACTCAGCTCCGGCGCGTCTCCGGCCGGTGTTCGACGTGGCGTCCACGTGGCACCGCCTGGGCCACTGACTGGTGGGCCCCGGGCCCCCTTTGACCTGTTGATGGTGGTCAACTTACTGACTGGGCTGGTCCCAGCAGCTAACCAGTGGCCCCCCCTTTTGTTTAGCTAATTAAATTAGTTAATCTAATTAATCTGAGCCTATTAGGCACTGAATAATGGGCCCACACTTAACTAACCCTAATTAGTTTAAAACAAATCCTATTTCACCTCTGTCTCAATGACAGGTGGGTCCCACTGGACCCACAGGTCAGTTTTGACCCAGTCAACCGCACTGTTGACCGATGAGCTCAGCATTGCATCATGCTGACATCAGCAGACACTATTCTGGATAATGTTAGAATTAAATAACTAATTAAAATCAGAAAATGATTTAAATCTTTAGAAAATCATATCTTTTAATCCGTAACTCGGATGAAAATACTTTCCACATGAAAGTTGCTCAGAACGACGAGACGATTCCGGATACGCAGCCCGTTCGTCGACCACACACCCCTAACATATCAAACATGCAACTTTCCCCCTCCGGTTCATCTGTCCGAAAACACGAAACACCGGGAATACTTTCCCGGATGCTTTCCCCCTTCGTCGGTATCACCTACTACCGCGTTAGAACACGTCTAGCTCTGCTTGTTGTCCTGTTATGCACTTGCTTGCTATGCTATGTATTTACTGTTTCTCCCCCCTCTTCTCTCCGGTAGACCCTGTGACGATGCTGATGCCCCTGTGGTCGACTACATCACAGATGACCCCTCCTTGCCAGGGCAACCAGGCAAGCCCCCCCTTTGATCACCAGATATCGCCTACTCTTTTCTCTATACTGCTTGCATTAGAGTAGTGTAGCATGTTACTGCTTTCCGTTATTCCTATCCTGATGCATAGCCTGTCCTTGCTACTACTGTTGTTACCATTACCTGCTATCCTACTGCTTAGTATAGGATGCTAGTGTTCCATCAGTGGCCCTACACTCTTGTCCGTCTGCCATGCTATACTACTGGGCCGTGATCACTTCGGGAGGTGATCACGGGCATATACGATATACTTTACACAGTTACATTACCTGTGATACTGTTCGGAGATGGGGGCTGAAGGGGCAGGTGGCTCCATCCCGGTAGAGGTGGGCCTGGGTTCCCGACGGCCCCCGACTGTTACTTTGTGGCGGAGCGACAGGGCAGGTTGAGACCACCTAGGAGAGAGGTGGGCCTGGCCCTGTTCGGCGTTCGCGGATATTTAACACGCTTAACGAGATCTTGGTATTTGATCTGAGTTGGCTACGAGCCTATACGCACTAACCATCTACGTGGGAGTAGTTATGGGTATCCCGACGTCATGGTATCAGCCGAAGCACTTCGTGACGTCAGTGACTGAGCGGCGCGCGCCGGATTGGAACGTAAGCCTGCTCTTGTATTAAGGGGGCTAGTTCTGCTTCCGGCCGCCCTCGCAACGTGCAGGTGTGCTATGGGCGATGGGCCCAGACCCCTGTGCGCTTAGGTTTAGACCGGCGTGCTGACCTCTCTGTTGTGTCTAGGTGGTGCTGCGACGTGTTGATCTTCCGAGGCCGGGCATGACCCAGGAAAGTGTGTCCGGCCAAATGGGATCGAGCGTGTTGGGTAAGTTGGTGCACCCCTGCAGGGAAGTTAATCTATTCGAATAGCCGTGATCTTCGGTAACAGGACGACTTGGAGTTTTACCTTGACCTTATGACAACTAGAACCGGATACTTAATAAAACACACCCTTCCAAGTTCCACAGACAACCCGGTGATCGCTTTTCTACAGGGCGACGAGGAGGGGATCGCCGGGTAGGATTATGCTACTGCGATGCTACTAGAGATGCTACCTGGAGATGCTACTTGGAGATGCTACTTGGAGGACTTCAATCTACTCTCTTCTACATGCTGCAAGACGGAGGCTGCCAGAAGCGTAGCCTTCGTCAAGATTAGCTATCCCCCTTTTATTCTGGCATTCTGCAGTTCGGTCCACCGATATGGCCCTTTACACATATACCCATGCATTTGTAGTGTAGCTCCTTGCTTGCGAGTACTTTGGATGAGTACTCACGGTTGCTTTCTCCCTCTTTTCCCCCTATCCCTTCTACCTGGTTGTCGCAACCAGATGTTAGAGCCCAGGAGCCAGACGCCACCGTCGACGATGATTCCTACTACACTGGAGGTGCCTACTACTACGTGCAGGCCGCTGGCGATGACCAAGAGTAGTTAGGAGGATCCCAGGCAGGAGGCTGCGCCTCTTTCGATCTGTATCCCAGTTTGTGCTAGTCTTCTTAAGGCAAACTTGTTTAACTTATGTCTGTACTCAGATATTGTTGCTTCCGCTGACTCGTCTATGATCGAGCACTTGTATTCGAGCCCTCGAGGCCCCTGGCTTGTATTATGATGCTTGTATGACTTAATTATGTTTTAGAGTTGTGTTGTGATATCTTCCCATGAGTCCCTGATCTTGATCGTACACATTTGCGTGTATGATTAGTGTATGATTGAATCGGGGGCGTCACAGGTATCCCAACAATAATCATGGTCCAACAAGGAACAAACTCCATCTTCACCTGCAACTAGCAACACTATAAGAGGGGATGAGCAAAGCGGTAACATAGCCAAACAATGGTTTGCTAGGGCAAGGTGGGTTAGAGGCTTGACATGGCAATATGGTAGGCATGATATAGCAAGTGTTAGGTATCGCGGCATAGCAATAGAGCGAGCAACTAGCAAGCAAAGATCACCAGGCCTCAACTTGGCAAACCAAGTGCACCGCTGGAAAGATGAGTTGATTTCGGTCAAAAACGATATAAAGATCACCAGAATCGGATGCACGGTTTGCAAATGGCAAGCAAAACAAGAATGGCACTATTCTGCGATTAACAACACGATGCCATCTAAAATGCAATAAGAAACTAAGCTACTGCACTCTAACATAGCAACAAAGCACATGGCTGTGATCTACTCAAGATGCTTGACAAAAGATGAACACTGATCTACGGCTAACTCACACAATAGCAGGTTCAAACAAGCATGGCAAAAGTGCAAAAGATATCAGCTTCACAGACTTAGTGAAAATACTAACATGTCAGGAATTAACATCAGGAAGCAATGTTTAGAGCAAGATAATAACATGCTACAGGAACATATCATGGAAAAACAAGGCATGGCATGAATCTACTCGAAGCATATAAGAAAAGTCCCTTACTGACCATAAGCCAAAAGGGCATAGAAAATATGATGGCACCCATGTAAACATAGTAAGTTTCGTTAACAGATTCAGACTTAGCAGAAAACTGGACATGGCAAAAACAGAATTATGAAGGCACGTTTGCGAGCTTGATGCACTCACCACAAGGCATTGCATAACAAGCTAAGCATACTACCGGCAAGAAGACATGATCAAGAAGCTAACCATGGCAAGAACAATCTCATAGCATGCATGTATCAACTACAACAACCTTGGCAAAATTGATTAACATGTAAACAATCTGCCAGGAACATTTTATAGCAAAAGTAGAGCACGATTGAGTCATGCTAGCGTACTCCATAAATGCAAACAGGGACATGGATGGATAGAGCATAACCATATGTCAAAATCATCCTTACTGAACATACTCAAAAGAATGTACGGCGGCGGCGAGGTATTTCTTAGGGTTTCATCCGGGATTTCGGAGGGGAAGATGCTTTTATAGGTAGAGGGAGCTAGGAGAGTCCAAATCGAACGGCCGAGAGGATGGAGGGGGTTTGGATGGGTTTTGGTCCACTTTGGAGGGGTGTTGGGCTGCAACACACATGAGGCCTTTACGGTTCCCCGGTTAACAGTTGGAGTATCAAACGGACTCCAAATGGCATGAAACGTGACAGGCGGTCTACCGGTGGTGAATCAAGCCCGCTTGGCAAGTCTTGGTACAATCCGAGAATGTTTAACACCCGCACCTGAAAAGAGGCAAAAGGGGCGCCGGAGGACATAGGAGTGTCGGATCGCAAAACGGACAATGGGAAAAATGCTCGGATGCAAGAGACGAACACGTATGCAAATGCAATGCACATGATGACATGATATGAAATGCATGACATGGATAAAATGCAACACGAAGACAAAACCCAACCATGAGGGAAAATCATAACTTAGAGCCGAAAATGGCAAGAGTCGGAGTACAATTATGGAAAATTACATCCGGGGTGTTACAATTGTATAGGTGCACTAGTTCGGCGAAGAGATGGTGATACAAGTGGTATATGGATGTTAGATAAAGGTTTTTGTAATCTGAAAATATAGAAACAACAAGGTAACTAATGATAAAAGTGAGCACAAACGGTATTGCAATGCGTTGAAACAGGGCCTAGGGTTCATACTTTCACTAGTGTAAGTTCTCTCAACAATAATAACATAATTGGATCACATAACTATCCCTCAACATGCAATAAAGAGTCACTCCAAAGTCACTAATTGCGGAGAACAAACGATGAGATTATGGTAGGGTACGAAACCACCTCAAAGTTATTCTTTCCAATCAATTCGTTGTGCTATTCCTATAAGTGTCACAAACAGCCCTAGAGTTCGTACTAGAATAATACCTTAAGACACAAATCAACCAAAACCCTAATGTCACCTAGATACTCCAATGTCACCTCAAGTATCCGTGGGTATGATTATACGATATGCATCACACAATCTCACATTCATCTATTCAACCAACACAAAAGTACTTCAAAGAGTGCCCCAAAGATTCTACCGGAGAGTCAAGACAAAAACGCGTGCCAACCCCTATGCATAGGTTCATGGGCGGAACCCGCAAGTTGATCACCAAAACATACACCAAGTGGATCAATAGAATACCTCATTGTCACCATGGGCATCCCACGCAAGACATACATCAAGTGTTCTCAAATCCTTAAAGACTCAATCCGATAAGATAACTTCAAAGGGAAAACTCAATCCATTACAAGAGAGTAGAGGGGGAGAATGTTGGGGAACGTAGTAATTTTCAAAAAAAAATCCTACGCACGTGCAAGATCATGGTGATGCATAGCAACGAGAGGGGAGAGTGTCTCCACGTACCCTCGTAGACCGAAAGCGGAAGCTTAGCACAACGCGGTTGATGTAGTCGTACGTCTTCACGATCCGACCGATCAAGTACCGAACGCACGACACCTCCGAGTTATGCACATGTTCAACTCGATGACGTCGCTCGAACTCCGATCTAGCCGAGTGTTGAGGGAGAGTTTCGTCAGCACGATGGCATGGTGACGATGATGATGTTCTACCGACGCAGGGCTTCGCCTAAACACCGCTACAATATGATCGAGGTGGATTATGATGGAAGGGGGCACCGCACACGGCTAAGAGATCAAGAGATCAATTGTTGTGTCTACGGGGTGCCCCCTGGCCACGTATGTAAATGAGTGGAGGAGGGGAGGGGCCGGCCCTCTCTATGGCGCGCCCTAGGGGAGTCCTACGCCCACCGGGAGTAGGATTTCCCCTTTCCTAGTAGAACTAGGAGCCCTTCCAAGTAGTAGGAGTAGGAGAGAAGGAAAGGGAAAAGAGAAGAGAAGGAAGGAGGGGGCGCAGCCCCTCCCCCTAGTCCAATTCGGACTAGGCCTTGGGCGGCGCATGGCCTGCCTCTCTCTCTTTCCCCTAAAGCCCAATAAGGCCCATACACTCCCCAACGAATTCCCGTAACTCTCCAGTACTCTGATAAATAGCCGAATCACTCGGAACCTTTCCGATGTCCGAATATAGTCATCCAATATATCGATCTTTACGTCTCGATCATTTTGAGACTCCTTGTCATGTCCCTGATCTCATCGGGACTCCAAACTAGCTTTGGTACATCAAATCACATAAACTCATAATATAACCGTCATCGAACTTTAAGCATGCAGACCCTACGGGTTCGAGAACTATGTAGACATGACCGAGACACGTCTCCGGCCAATAACCAATAGCGGAACCTGGATGCTCATATTGGCTCCCACATATTCTACGAAGATCTTTATCGGTCAAACCGCATAACAACATACGTTGTTCCCTTTGTCATCGGTATGTTACTTGCCCGAGATTCGATCGTCGGTATATCAATACCTAGTTCAATCTCGTTACCGGCAAGTCTCTTTACTCGTTCCGTAACACATCATCCCGTAACTAACTCATTAGTTGCAATGCTTGCAAGGCTTAAGTGATGTTTATTATCGAGTGGGCCTAGAGATACCTCTCCGACAATCGGAGTGACAAATCCTAATCTCGAAATACGCCAACCCAACAGGTACCTTTGGAGACACCTGTAGAGCACCTTTATAATCACCCAGTTACGTTGTGACGTTTGGTAGCACACAAAGTGTTCCTCCGATAAACGGCAGTTGCATAATCTCATAGTCATAGGAACATGTATAAGTCATGAAGAAAGCAATAGCAACAAACTAAACGATCCAGTGCTAAGCTAACGGAATGGGTTAAGTCAATCATATCATTCTCCTAATGATGTGATCCCGTTAATCAAATGACAACTCATGTCTATGGTTAGGAAACTTAACCATCTTTGATTAACGAGCTAGTCAAGTAGAGGCATACTAGTGACACTTATGTTTGTTTACATATTCACACATGTATTATGTTTCTGGTTAATACAATTCTAGCATGAATAATAAACATTTATCATGAAATAAGGAAATAAATAATAACTTTATTATTGCCTCTAGGGCGTATTTCCTTCAGTCTCCCACTTGCACTAGAGTCAATAATCTAGTTCACATCTCCATGTGATTTAACACCAATAGTTCACATCACCATGTGATTAACACCCATAGTTCACATCGTCATGTGACCAACACCCAAAGGGTTTACTAGAGTCAATAATCTAGTTCACATCGCTAAGTGATTAACACCCTAAGAGTACTAAGGTGTGATCATGTTTTGCTTGTGAGAGAATTTTAGTCACATTCAGATCCGTTTGTATTTTGCAAATTTCTATGTCAACAATGCTCTGCACGGAGCTACTCTAGCTAATTGCTCCCACTTTCAAAATGTATCCAAATTGAGACTTAGAGTCATCTGGATCAGTGTCAAAATTTGCATCGACGTAACCCTTTACGACGAACCTTTTGTCACCTCCATAATCGAGAAACATATCCTTGTTCCACTAAGGATAATTTTGACCGTTGTCCAGTGATCTACTCCTAGATCACTATTGTACTCCCTTGCTAAACACAGTGTAGGGTATACAATAGATCAGGTAACTATGGCTGAGGCATAGGGAATGACTTTCATTCTCTTTCTATCTTCTGCTGTGGTCGGGCTTTGAGTCTTACTCAATTTCACACCTTGTAACACAGGTAGGAACTCTTTCTTTGACTGTTCCATTTTGAACTACTTCAAAATCTTGTCAAGGTATGTAATCATTGAAAAAACTTATCAAGCGTCTTGATCTATCTCTATAGATCTTGATGCTCAAAATGTAAGTAGCTTCACCGAGGTCTTCATTTGAAAAACTCTTTTCAAATACTCCTTTATGCTTTCTAGAAAATTCTACATTATTTCCGATCAACAATATGCCATTCACATATATTTATCAAAAATGCTGTAGTGCTCCCACTCACTTTCTTGTAAATACAGGCTTCACCACAAGTCTGTATAAAACTATATGCTTTGATCAACTCATCAAAGCGTATATTCCAACTCTGAGATGCTTGCACATTTTATTAGCACCTATAGGATTGACAAAACCTTCTGGTTGCATCATATACAACTCTTATTTAAGAAATCCATTAAGGAATGTAGTTTTGACATCTATTTGCCAGATTTCATAAAATGTGGCAATTTGCTAACATGATTCGGACAGACTTAAGCATCGCTACGAGTGAGAAAATCTCATCATAGTCAACACCTTGAACTTTGTCAAAACCTTTTTTTCGACAAGTCTAGCTTTGTAGATAGTAACACTACTATCAGCCTCCGTCTTCCTCTTGAAGATCCATTTATTTTCTATGGCTTGCCGATCAACGGGCAAGTCAACCAAAGTCCACACTTTGTTCTCATACATGGATCCCATCTCAGATTTCATGGCCTCAAGCCATTTCGTGGAATCTGGGCTCATCATTGCTTCCTCATAGTTCGTAGGTTTGTCATGGTCAATTAACATGACCTCCAGAACAGGATTACCGTACCACTCTGGTACGGATCTCACTCTAGTTGACCTACGAGGTTTGGTAGTAACTTGATCTGAAGTTATATGATCATCATCATTAGCTTCCTCACTAATTGGTGTAGGAGTCACAGAAACAGATTTCTGTGATGAACTACTTTCCAATAAGGGAGCAGGTACAGTTACCTCATCAAGTTCTACTTTCCTCCCACTCACTTCTTTCGAGAGAAACTCCTTCTCTAGAAAGGATCCATTCTCAGCAACAAATATCTTGCCTTCGGATCTATGATAGAAGGTGTACCCAACAGTTACTTTTGGGTATCCTATGAAGACGCACTTCTCCGACTTGGGTTTGAGCTTATCAAGATGAAACTTTTTCATATAAGCATCGCAACCCCAAACTTTAAGAAATGACAGCTTAGGTTTCTTGCCAAACCATAGTTCATACGGTGTCGTCTCAACGGATTTAGATGGTGCCCTATTTAGCGTAAATGTAGCTGTCTCTAATGCATAACCCCAAAATGATAGTGGTAAATCGGTAAGAGACATCATAGATCGCACCATATCTAATAAAGTATGGTTACGACATTCGGACACACCATTACACTGTGGTGTTCCAGGTGGCATGAGTAGTGAAACTATTTCACATTGTTTTAAATGAAGGCCAAACTTTTAACTCAAATATTTTACTTCTGCGATCATATTGTAGAAACTTTTATTTTCTTGTTACGATGATTTTCAACTTCACCCTGAAATTCTTTGAACTTTTCAAATGTTCTAGACTTATGTTTCATTAAGTAGATATACCCATATCTGCTTAAATCATCTTTGAAGGTGAGAAAATAACGATACCCGCCGCGAGCCTCAATATTCATCGGACCACATACATCAGTATGTATGATTTCCAACAAATCTGTTGCTCGCTCCATTGTTCCGGAGAACGAAGTCTTAGTCATCTTGCTCATGAGGCATGGTTCGCAAGCATCAACTGATTCATAATCAAGTGATTCAAAAAGCCCATCAGCATGGATTTTCTTCATGCGCTTTACACCAATATGACCTAAACGGCAGTGCAACAAATAAGTTGCACTATCATTATTAACTTTGCATCTTTTGGCTTCAATATTATGAAAATGTGTATGACCATGATCGAGATCCAACAAACCATTTTCATTGGGTGTATGACCATAGAAGGTTTTATTCATGTAAATAGAACAACAATTATTCTCTAACTTACATGAATAACCGTATTGCAATAAACATGATCCAATCATATTCATGCTCAACGCAAACACTAAATAACATTTATTTTAGGTTTAACACTAATCCTGAAAGTATAGGGAGTGTGCGATGATGATCATATCAATCTTGGAACCATTTCCAATACAAATCGTCACTTCACCCTTAACTAGTGTCTGTTCATTCTGCAAGTCCCGTTTCGAGTTACTATTCTTAGCAACTAAACTAGTATCAAATACTGAGGGGTTGCTATAAACACTAGTAAAGTACACATCAATAACATGTATATCAAATATACCTATGTTCACTTTGCCATCCTTCTTATCCGCCAATTACTTGGGGTAGTTCCGCTTCCAGTGACCAGTCCCTTTGCAGTAGAAGCACTCAGTTTCAGGCTTAGGTCCAGACTTGGGTTTTTTCACTTGAGCAGCAACTTGCTTGTCGTTCTTCTTGAAGTTCCCCTTTCTTCCCTTTGTCCCTTTACTTGAAACTAGTGGGTTTTTTTACCGTCAACACTTGATGCTTTTCTTGATTTCTACCTTCGTCGATTCCAGCATCACGAAGAGCTTGGGAATTGTTTCCGTTATCCCTTGCATATTATAGTTCATCACAAAGTTCTACTAACTTGGTGATGGTGACTAGAGAATTCTATCAATCACTATTTTATCTGGAAGATTAACTCCCACTTGATTCAAGCGATTGTAGTACCCAGACAATCTGAGGACATGCTCACTGCTTGAGCTATTCTCCTCCATCTTTTAGCTATAGAACTTGTTGGAGAGTTCATATCTCTCAACTCGGGTATTTGCTTGAAATATTAACTTCAACTCCTGAACATCTCATATGGTCCATGACGTTCAAAACGTCTTTGAAGTCCCGATTCCAAGCCGTTTAAGCATGGTGCACTAAACTATCAAGTAGTCATCATATTGAGCTAGCCAAACGTTCATAACATATGCATCTGCTCCTGCAATAGGTTTGTCACCTAGCTGTGCATCAAGGACATAATTCTTCTGTGCAGCAATGAGGATAAACCTCAGATCACGGATCCAATCTGCATCATTGCTACTAACATCTTTCAACTTAGTTTTCTCTAGGAACATATCAAAAATAAAACAGGGGAGCTAAACGCGAGCTATTGATCTACAACATAGATATGCTAATACTACCAGGACTAAGTTCATGATAAATTTAAGTTCAATTAATCATATTACTTAAGAACTCCCACTTAGATAGACATCCCTCTAATACTCTAAGTTATCACGTGATCCATATCAACTAAACCATGTCCGATCATCACGTGAGATGGAGTAGTTTCAATGGTGAACATCACTATGTTGATCATATCTACTATATGATTCACGCTCGAACTTTCGGTCTCAGTGTTCCGAGGCCATATCTGTTATATGCTAGGCTCGTTAAGTTTAACCTGAGTATTCCTTGTGTGCAACTGTTTTGCACCCGTTGTATTTGAACTAGAGCCTATCACACCCGATCATCACGTGGTGTCTCAGCACGAAGAACTTTCGCAATGGTGCATACTCAGGGAGAACACTTGTACCTTGATAATTAGTGAGATATCATCTTATAAAGATACCGTCGAACTAAGCAAAATAAGATGTATCAAAGATAAACATCACATGCAATCAAAATATGTGACATGATATGGCCATCATCATCTTGTGCCTTTGATCTCCATCTCCAAAGCTTTGTCATGATTTCCATCGTCACCGGCATGACACCATGATCTCCATAATCTTGATCTATATCAATGTGTCGTCACATGGTCGTCTCGCCAACTATTTCTCTTGCAACTATTGCTATCGCATAGCGATAAAGTAAAGCAATTATTTGGCGCTTGCATCTTATGCAATAAAGGACAACCATAAGGCTTCTGCCAGTTGCCGATAACTTCAACAAAACACGATCATCTTATACAAAAACTTATATCTCATCACGTCTTGACCATATCACATCACAACATACCCTGCAAAAACAAGTTAGACGTCCTCTACTTTGTTGTTGCAAGTTTTACGTGGCTGCTACGGGCTGAACAAGAACTGTTCTTACCTACGCAACAAAACCACAGCGATAGTTTGTCAAGTTAGTGATGTTTTAACCTTCTCAAGGACCGGGCGTAGCCACACTCGGTTCAACAAGTTGGAGAAACTGACACCCGCTAGTCACCTATGTGCATAGCACGACGGTAAAACCAGTCTCGCGTAAGCGTACGCGTAATGTCGGTTTGGGCCGCTTCATCCAACAATACCGCCGAACCAAAGTGTGCCATGCTAGTAAGCAGTATGACTTATATGGCCCACAACTCACTTGTGTTCTACTCGTGCCTATAACATCAACGCATAAAACCTTGGATGCCACTATTGGGGAACATAGTAATTTCAAAAAAAATCCTACGCACATGCAAGATCATGGTGATGCATAGCAACGAGAGGGGAGAGTGTGTCCATGTACCCTCGTAGACCGAAAGCGGAAGCGTTAGCACAACATGGTTGGTGTAGTCGTACGTCTTCACGATCCGACTAATCAAGTACCGAACGCACGGCACCTCCAAGTTATGCACATGTTCAACTTAATGATGTCCCTCGAACTTCGATCCAGCCGAGTGTTGAGGGAGAGTTTCGTCAGCACGACGGCGTGGTGACGATGATGATGTTCTACCGACGCAGGGCTTGACCTAATGTAACGCTCGGATAATCATGCTACAGTAATCCCACGCTAATCATGCCACGTCACCTCGGTTACTGTTGCTAACCTCGCAATGATTCGAAACCGTTTCAAAATGTAAATTCTAAATATGTCAAACAACAAAAGTTGAAACATAAATGTTCGGTGGGTGCCGAATATTACAAGGGTAATTATAGTAAAGAAAACATATTTTTAGAAAGTGCATGAATATTTTAAAATGAATTAAAACAGAAAAGAAAAATAAATAATAGTAAAAGAACAAAATAGAAAAAAGGAAAAAGGGAAAAGAAAGCCCCCCCTGGACCAGGCGGCCCAGCTCACAGGCCAGACCGGCCCACCTGGCCGAGCTGGCCACAACCGGCACGGCTCCCCTGCCTCGTCCCCTTCCCCTGTTCCCCCAACCCGGGTCGGAACAGGGGCGCGTCCCCGCCTAACCGCCTCGCCGGCACTGACGCCAGGAGGGGATAAGGCTGCCCCGCCCGCCTCCTCGATCCCGCCTCCCACTTCCCTCGCTCTCTCTCTCTCGGTGCCTGCGCTTTCCCCCCCTCAGATCCACCGCGCTGCTTCCCCTTCCCTATCACCACCGAACGCCACCGCCGCCATGGCTCCGGCCTAGCCACGGCCACCGCGCTCGCCTTGCCGCCCCACTGTGTCCCCAAGGTCTTCCATTGTCCGCTACTTCGACTGGTGCACCCCGTTGGAGCACGGAGCAACTGCAACACCCACGACACCGCCGTCTTCCTCCTCTGCTCCGACAAGCTTCGCCGCTGCTCTTCACCAACTCCGGCGACGCCCCTGCAGCTACTAAACCCCCAAGGGTCACCGTGTGTGCCGCTCGGTGAGCCCCCACTTCCTCTTCTCTCTCGCGCACGCCCTAGCTAGCTGTCGTCGTAGCACCCGAACGCTCCTCCGCGGATCTTGTCGCCGGCGGGACTCCGATGACCAAATGGTCACGAGCCAGCGCCTGTTGCTTTGGCCACCTCGCGTACGTCTCGCCTGGCCTCTCCATTTGCTTGTTGCCGCACCGCATTGCCATTTCCCTCCCGCGCCCGAACTGCCGTCCGCTGCGCTCGTCGCTGGCGACTTTTCCGGCCACCTCCGGCCATGCCACCGCCACCACTAGACGCGGGGCACTCTCCTTGTTCAAACGCAAGAGATGGCGCTCGATTTGGTGCCGCGTAGGCGAATCCCGACGCTCGCCGGCGTTCGGCCGCTGCGCGCGGGCTCGCCGGAGCTACTCCGGCGGCTCCGCTGAGTTGGCACACCTAGGGCCACCCCTGGGTCACTGCCTGTGGGCCTGGGGGCCGCAACTGGCCACGTTGACCGAAGTCAACTACGCTGACGTGGCAGCTACTGCCACTGACATGCGGGCTCCATGCCATAAAACGAATAAAAACAAATAGATAAACTGCTAATTAATTAAATTAATTAATTAAAACCTAATCTCTCACTGACTACTAGGCCCCCACCTGCTAATTAACCCAATTAATTAGTCTAAACCCCCCTGTTAGTGCCCTGTCAATGACATGTGGGTCCCACTGGACCCACCTGTCTCGTTTGACTGGTCAGCCGACCTGTTGACCAGCTGATGTCAGCATTGCATCATGCTAATGTCATAATTCCTTTTTTGTTAAATAAGTAAATTCCAATAAATGATTTAAATCTTTAGAAAATCATATCTTTTAATCCGTAACTCGGATGAAAATAATTTGTACATGAAAGTTGCTCAGAACGACGAGACGAATCGGGACATGAAGCCCATTCGTCCGCCACACATCCCTAGCATAGCGAACATGCAACTTTCCCCTCCGGTTCATTTGTCGAAAAATGCGAAACACCGGGGATATTTTCCCGGGTGATTCCCCCCCTTCACCGGTACCACCTCATACCGCGTTAGGGCACCCTAGCACTGATACTGGTCATGTCATGCATCGCTATGCATCTGTTTGTTTAATATTTATTGTTTCTTCCCCCTGTTCTCTCTGGTAGACTACGAGACTGACGCTGCTACTGGTGCCCCGATCGACTACGTTGTTGACGACCCCTCCTTGCCAGAGCAACCAGGAAAGCCCCCCCTTTATCACCAGATATCGCCTACTCTTCTCTCTACTGCTTGCATTAGAGTAGTGTAGCATGTTACTGCTTTCCATTAATCCTATTCTGATGCATAGCCTGTCATTGTAGCTACAGTTGTTGATACCTTACCTGCAATCCTAAATGCCTAGTATAGGATGCTAGTTTATCATCAGTGACCCTACATTCTTGTCTGTCTGCCATGCTATACTATCGGGCCGTGATCACTAGGGAGGTGATCACGGGTATATATTATATATCTTATACATGATACATGTGATGACTAAAGACGGGTCCGCTCATAGAGTACCCACGAGTGATTCACGGATAGGGGGCTGAAAGGACCTTTGTCCCGACGGCCCTCTGTATGGATCTTTGTGGCGGAGCGACAGGGCAGGTTGAGACCACCCAGGAGAGATCTTGGTATTTGATCTGAGTTTGGCCACTGGCCTATACGCACTAACCAACTACGCGGGAACAGTTATGGGCACTCGACGTCGTGGTATCAGCCGAAGCCTTTGTGACATCAGCGACTGAGCGGCACGCCCCGGGTTGGACCGCGTAACGCAACTTCCTTTGTAATGGAGGTTGCTAGATCTGCTCACTGGCCGCGTACGCAACGTGCAGGTGTGCAATGGCCGATGGGCCCAGACCCCTGCGCCATAGGATTTAGACCAGCGTGCTGACCTCTCTGTTCTGCCTAGGTACGGCTGCGACGTGTTGATCCTCCGAGGTCGGGCATGACCCAGGAAAGTGTTGGAAATATGCCCTAGAGGCAATAATAAATTAGTTATTATTATATTATATTTCATTGTTCATGATAATCGTTTATTATCCATGCTAGAATTGTATTGATAGGAAACTCAGATACATGTGTGGATACATAGACAACACCATGTCCCTAATAAGCCTCTAGTTGACTAGCTCATTGATCAATAGATGGTTACGGTTTCCTGACCATGGACATTGGATGTCGTTGATAATGGGATCACATCATTAGGAGAATGATGTGATGGACAAGACCCAATCCTAAGCCTAGCACAAGATCGTGTAGTTCGTATGCTAAAGCTTTTCTAATGTCAAGTATCATTTCCTTAGACCATGAGATTGTGCAACTCCCAGATACCGTAGGAGTGCTTTGGGTGTGCCAAACGTCACAACGTAACTGGGTGGCTATAAAGGTGCACTACAGGTATCTCCGAAAGTGTCTGTTGGGTTGGCACGAATCGAGACTGGGATTTGTCACTCCGTGTAACGGAGAGGTATCTCTGGGCCCACTCGGTAGGACATCATCATAATGTGCACAATGTGACCAAGGAGTTGATCACGGGATGATGTGTTACAGAACGAGTAAAGAGACTTGCCGGTAATGAGATTGAACAAGGTATCGGGATACCGACGATCGAATCTCGGGCAAGTATCGTACCGATAGACAAAGGGAATTGCATACGGGATTGATTTAATCCTTGACATCGTGGTTCATCCGATGAGATCATCGTGGAGCATGTGGGAACCAACATGGGTATCCAGATCCCGCTGTTGGTTATTGACCGGAGAGTTGTCTCGGCCATGTCTGCATGACTCCCGAGCCTGAAGGGTCTAAACACTTAAGGTTCGATGACACTAGGGTTATAGGGAAAGTATGTACGCGGTTACCGAATGTTGTTCGGAGTCCCGGATGAGATCCTGGACGTCACGAGGAGTTCCGGAATGGTCTGGAGGTAAAGATTTATATATAGGAAGTCCCATTTTGGTCACCGGAAAAGTTTCGGGTGCTATCGGTAACGTACCGGGACCACCGGGAGGGTCCCGGGGGTCCACCAGGTGGGGCCACCGGCCCCGGAGGCCTACATGGGCCAACAGTGGGAAGGGACCAGCCCCTAGGTGGGCTGGGGCGCCTCCCACCAAGGCCCAAGGCGCCTCCAAGAGGGGAAGGGGCAAACCCTAGGGCAGATGGGCCCTAAGGCCCACCCCAGGTGCGCCTCTCCCGCTCCCCCTTGTGGCCGCCACCCTAGATGGGATCTAGGGCTGCCGCACCCCTTGGGGTGGGAGCCCTAGTGGGGGCGCAGCCCCCTACCCTTCCCCTATATATACTTGAGGTATGGGGGCTGCCCAACATACGATTCGATCTCTCTCTTCGCGCAGCCCTACCTCTCTCCCTCCTCGTCTCTCGTAGTGCTTGGCGAAGCCCTGCTGGAGTTCCGCGCTCCTCCACCACCACCACGCCGTTGTGCTGCTGCTGGATGAAGTCTTCCCAACCTCTCCTTCTCCCCTTGCTGGATCAAGGCATGGGAGACGTCACCGGGCTACACGTGTGTTGAACGCGGAGGCGCCGTGGTTCGGCGCTTAGATCGGAATCAACTGTGGTCTGAATCGCTACGAGTACGACTCCTTCATCCGCATTCTTGCAACGCTTCCGCTTAGCGATCTACAAGGGTATGTAGATGCACTCTCCTTCCCCTCGTTGCTACATTACTCCATAGATTGATCTTGGTGATGCGTAGAAAATTTTAAATTTCTGCTACGATCCCCAACAGTGGCATCATGAGCTAGGTCTATGTGTAGTTTCTATGCACGAGTAGAACACAAGTTGTTGTGGGCGTCGATTTTGTCAATTTACTTGCCGTTACTAGTCTTGATTCGGCGGCATTGTGGGATGAAGCGGCCCGGACTGACCTTATACGTACGCTTACGTGAGACTGGTTCCACCGACTGACATGCCCTAGTTGCATAAGGTGGCTAGCGGGTGTCTGTCTCTCCCACTTTAGTCGGATCGGATTCGATGAAAAGGGTCCTTATGAAGGGTAAATAGAAATTGGCATATCACGTTGTGGTTTTGGCGTAGGTAAGAAACGTTCTTGCTAGAAACCTATAGCAGCCACGTAAAAAAACTGGCAACAACAATTAGAGGACGTCTAACTTGTTTTTGCATCATATGCCTTGTGATGTGATATGGACAAAAGGATGTGATAAATGATATATGTGATGTATGAGATTGATCATGTTCTTGTAATAGGAATCATGACTTGCATGTCGATGAGTATGACAACCGGCAGGAGCCATATGAGTTGTCTTAATTTATTTATGACCTGCGTGTCAACTTTAACGTCATGTAATTACTTTACTTTATTGCTAAAGCATTAGCCATAGTAGTAGAAGTAATAGATGACGAGACAACTTCAAGAAGACACGATGATGGAGATCATGATGATGGAGATCATGGTGTCATGCCGGTGACGATGATGATCATGGCGCCCCGAAGATGGAGATCAAAAGGAGCAAAATGATATTGGCCATATCATGTCACTATTTGATTACATGTGATGTTTATCATGTTTTACATCTTATTTGCTTAGAACGATGGTAGCTTAAATAAGATGATCCCTCGCAATAATTTCAAGAATTGTGTTCCCCCTAACTGTGCACTGTTGCGAAGGTTCGTTGTTTCGAAGCACCACGTGATGATCGGGTGTGATAGATTCTAACGTTCGAATACAACGGGTGTAAGCCAGATTTACACACGCAATACACTTAGGTTGACTTGACGAGCCTAGCATGTACAGACATGGCCTCGGAACACGGAAGACCGAAAGGTCGAGCATGAGTCCTATAGAAGATACGATCAACATGAAGATGTTCACCGATGTTGACTAGTCCGTCTCACGTGATGATCGGACACGGCCTAGTTGACTCGGATCATGTTTCACTTAGATGACTAGAGGGATGTCTATTTGAGTGGGAGTTCATTAAATAATTTGATTAGATGAACTTAATTATCATGAACATAGTCTAAATTGTCTTTGCAAATATGTTGTAGATAAATAGCTCACGTTGTAGCTCCCTGTTTCAATACGTTCCTAGAGAAAGACCAAGTTGAAAGATATTGTAAGCAATGATGCGGACTGGGTCCGTAGTCCGAGGAGTGTCCTCACTACTACATAGAAGGCTTACGTCTTTGATGCACCGCTCGATGTGCAAACCCCTACAACATCGTCTGTGGATGTTGTGAACACCTGACAGACACATCCTGATGACTACTTGATAGTTTAGTGCACCATACTTTACGGCTTAGAATCGGGATTCCAATGACATTTTGAACGCCATAAAACATATGAGATGTTCCAAGAGCTGAAATTGGGATTTCAGGCTCATGCCCATGTTGAGAGGTATGAGACCTCTGACAAGTTCTTTTGCCAACAAGATGGAGGAGAATAGCTCAGCTAGTGAGCATGTGCTCAGAATGTCTGGGTGCTACAATCACTCAAATCAAGTGGGAGTTAAACTTCCAGATAAGATAGTGATTGATAGAGTTCTCTAGCCACTATCACTAAGCTACTAGATCTTCGTGATGAACTATGACATGCAAGGGATGGAGTTGATCCCGGAACTATTCGCGGTGCTTAAGACCGCAAAAGGTAGAAATCAAGAAGGAGCATCAAGTGTTGATGGTTTAACAAGACCACTGGTTTCAAGAAGGGCAAGGGCTAGAAGGGAAACTTCATGGATGGCAAACCAGTTGCCACTCCAGTGAAGGAACCCAAGGTTGAACCTAAACCCGAGACTAAGTGCTTCTATTGTAAGGGGAACGGTCACTGGTAGCGGAATTGCCCCAAATGCATGGTAGATAAGAAGGCTGGCAACTTCAACAAAGTATATACGTGTTATTAATGTGTACCTCACTAGTACTCCTGGTAGCACCTGGGTATTGGATACCGGTTCAGTTGCTATTATTGGTGACTTGAAGCAAAAGCTACGGACTAAATGGAGACTGGCTAAGGGCGAGGTGACGATGTGTGTTGGAAGTGTTTCCAAAGTTGATGAGATCACCATCGCACGCTCCATCTACCTTCGAGATTAGTATTGAACCTAGATAAATGTTATCAGGTGTCTACGTTGAGCATGAATATGATTAGATCATGTTCATTGCAATATGGTTATTCATTTAAGTTAGAGAATAATGGTTATTCTGTTTACATGAATAATACCTTTCATGGTCATGCACCTATGTGAATGGTTCAGTGAATCTCGGTCGTGGTAATACACATGTTCACGCCAAAAGATGTAGAGTTAATAATGATAGTACCACTTTCTTGTGGCACTGCCGCTTAGGTCATATTGGCATAAGATGCATGAAGAAACTCCATATCGATGGATGTTTGGAGTCACTTGATTTTGAATCGCTTGACACATGCGAGCCATGCCTCATGGGCAGGATGACTAAGATCCCGTTTTCAGGTACAATGAAACGGGCAAGTGACTTGTTGGAAATCATGCATGCTGATGCGTGTGATCCAATGAGAATTGAAGCGTGCGGTGGATATCGCTATTTTCTCATCTTCACTGACGATTTGGGTAGATATAGGTATATTTACTTAATGAAGCACAAGTCTGAAATGTTTGAAAAGTTCAAGCGATCTCAGAGTGAAGTTAAGAATCATCATAACAAGAAGATCATGTTCCTACGATCTGATCAAAGGGGATTTTCTGAGTTATGAGTTTGGCAATCACTTAAGACATTGTGGAATTGTTTTGCAGTTGAAGTCACCTGGAATACCACAGCGTAATGGTGTGTCCGGACTTCGTAATCGAACCTTATGAGATATGGTGCGATCTATGATGTCTCTTACCGATCTACCGCTATTATTTTGAGGTTATGCATTAGAGACAGCTGCATTCACTTTAGATAGGACACCATATAAGTACGTAGAGATGATGTCGTATGAACATTGGTTTGGCAAGAAACCAAAGTTGTCGTTTCTTAATGTTTGGGGCTGCGATGCTTAAGGCTTCAGCCGGAGAAGCTCGAACCCAAAAGCGGACAAACACATCTTCATAGGATACCCAAAGGTGACAGTTGGGTATACCTTCTATCTCAGATCCGAGGGCAAATTGTTTGTCGCTAAGAAAGGGTCCTTTCTCGAGAAGGAGATTCTCTCGAAAGAATTGAGTGGGAGGAAGATAGAACTTGATGAGGTTGTCGAACCTTTGCTTCAACCAGAGAGTGATGCAACACAGAAAGATGTTTTCTGTGGCGCCTACATCTGTTGAATAGGAAGTTAATGATAGTGATCATGAAGCTTCGGATCAAGTTACTATCGAACCTCGTAGGTCGACAAGGATATGTACTACTCCTGAGTGATACGGTAATCCTGTCTTAAATATCATGTTGTTGGACAACAATGAACCTACGAACTATGGAGAAGCAATGGTGGACCCGTATTCCGACAAATGGTTAGAAGCCATGAAATCAGGGACAGAATCCATGTATCAGAACAAAGCATGGACTTTGGTGGACTTGCCTGTTGATCGGCAAGCCATTGAGATAAATGGATCTTTAAGAAGAAGACGGATGTGGGCGGTAATGTTACCGTCTATGAAGCTCGACTTGTGGCAAAGAGTCTTTTCACAAGTTCAAGGAGTTGACTACGATGAGAATTTCTCACCCGTAGTGATGCTTAAGTCCGTCGGAATCAAGTTAGCATTAGCTGTATTTTTCAATTATGAAATCTGACTGATGGATGTCAAAAACAAGTTTTCTTACCAGTTTTCATAAGAAAAGGTTGTATGTGATACAATAAAAGGTTTTGTCGATCCTAAGGATGCTAAAAGGTATGCTGGCTCCAGTAATCCTTCTATGGACTAGAGCAAGCATCTCGGAGTCGGAACATATGCTTTGATGGAGTGATCAAAGCTTTTAGGTTTATACAATGTTTGCTAGAAACTTGTATTTACAAGAAAGTGAGTGGGAGCACTACAACATTTCTGATAAGTATATGTGGATGACATATTGTTGATTCGAAATAATGTAGAATTTCTGGAAAGCATAAACGGTTGTTTGAAGAGTGATTTTCAAAGGAAGACCTGGATAAAGCTGCTTACATATTGGGCATCAAGACCTATAGAAATAGATCAAGACGCTTGATGATACTTTCAAAGAACGCACACCTTGACATGTTTTTGAAGGATTTCAAAATAGATCAGTCAAAGAAGGGGTTCTTACCTGAGTTGTAAGGTGTGAAGTTGAGTAAGACTCAAAGCTTGACCATGGCAGAAGAAAGAGGAAGGACGAAGGTCGTCCCCTATGCTTTTGTCATAGGCTCTATACGGTATGCCATGCTGAGTACCGCACCTGATGTGTGCCTTGCCACATGTCTGGCAAGAGGGTACAAAGGTGATCTAGGAGTGGATCACCAGATAGCGGTCAAAATTATCCTTACAGGAATAAGGAAATGTTTCTCGGTTATGGAGGTGATAAAGAGTTCAACGTAAAGAGTTACGTCGATGCAAGCTTAACACCTATTCGGATAGCTCTGAGTAGAGATATCGGATACGTATAATGGAGCAACAATTTGGAATAGCTCCAAGTGGAACGTGGTAGCAGCATCTGCGATATGACATAAAGTTTTGCGAAATACATAGGGATCTGAATATGGCAGACCCGTTGACTACAACCTCTCTCACAGGCATAACATGATCAAACCCAGAACTCATTGAGTGTTAATCACATAGTGATGTGAACTAGATTATTGAGTCTAGTAAACTCTTTGGATGTTGGTCACATGGCGATGTAACCTATGAGTGTTAATCACATGGCGATGTGAACTAGATTATTGACTCTAGTGTAAGTGGGAGACTATTGGAAATATTCCCTAGAGGCAATGATAAATTAGTTATTATTATATTATATTTCATTGTTCATGATAATCGTTTATTATCCATGCTAGAATTGTATTGATAGGAAACTCAGATACATGTGTGGATACATAGACAACACCATGTCCCAAGTAAGCCTCTAGTTGACTAGCTCGTTGATCAATAGATGGTTACGGTTTCCTGACCATGGACATTGGATGTCGTTGATAACGGGATCAGATCATTAGGAGAATGGTGTGATGGACAAGACCCAATCCTAAGCCTAGCACAAGATCGTGTAGTTCGTATGCTAATGCTTTTCTAATGTCAAGTATCATTTCCTTAGACCATGAGATTGTGCAACTCCCGGATACCGTAGGAGTGCTTTGGGTGTGCCAAACGTCACAAGTAACTGGGTGGCTATAAAGGTGCACTACAGGTATCTCCGAAAGTGTCTGTTGGGTTGGCACGAATCGAGACTGGGATTTGTCACTCCGTGTAACGGAGAGGTATCTCTGGACCCACTCGGTATGACATCATCATAATGTGCACAATGTGACCAAGGAGTTGATCACAGGATGATGTGTTACGGAACGAGTAAAGAGACTTGCCAGTAACAAGATTGAACAAGGTATCGGGATACCCACGATCGAATCTCGGGCAAGTATCGTACCGATAGACAAAGGGAATTGTATACATGATTGATTTAATCCTTGACATCGTGGTTCATCCGATGAGATCATCGTGGAGCATGTGGGAACCAACATGGGTATCTAGATCCCGCTGTTGGTTATTGACCGGAGAGTTGTCTCGGCCATGTCTGCATGACTCCCGAGCCCGTAGGGTCTACACACTTAAGGTTCGATGACGCTAAGGTTATAGGGAAAGTATGTACGCAGTTACCGAATGTTGTTCGGAGTCCCGGATGAGATCCCGGACGTCACGAGGAGTTCCGGAATGGTCCGAAGGTAAAGATTTATATATAGGAAGTCTCGTTTTGGTCACCGGAAAAGTTTCGGGTGCTATCGGTAACGTACCGGGACCACCGGGAGGGTCCCGGGGGTCCACCAGGTGGGGCCACCGGCCCCGGAGGCCTACATGGGCCCTAGGTGGGCTGGGGCGCCTCCCACCAAGACCCAAGGCGCCTCCAAGAGGGGAAGGGGGCAAACCCTAGGGCAGATGGGCCCTAAGGCCCACCCCAGGTGCGCCTCCCCCTCTCCCCCTTGTGGCCGCCACCCTAGATGGGATCTAGGGCTGCTGCACCCCTTGGGGTGGGAACCCTAGAGGGGATGCAGCCCCCTCCCCTTCCCCTATATATACTTGAGGTATGGGGGCTGCCCAACATACGATTCAATCTATCTCTTAGCGCAGCCCTACCTCTCTCCCTCCTCGTCTCTCGTAGTGCTTGGCGAAGCCCTGCTGGAGTTCCGCGCTCCTCCACCACCACCACGCCGTCGTGCTGCTGCTGGACGGAGTCTTCCCAACCTCTCCTTTTTCCCTTGCTGGATCAAGGCGTGGGAGACGTCACCGGGCTGCACGTGTGTTGAACGTGGAGGCGCCGTGGTTCGGCGCTTAGATCAGAATCAACTGCGATCTGAATCGCTACGAGTACGACTCCTTCATCCGCGTTCTTGCAACGCTTTCGCTTAGCGATCTACAAGGCTATGTAGATGCACTCTCCTTCCCCTCGTTGCTAGATTACTCCATAGATTGATCTTGGTGATGCGTAGAAAATTTTAAATTTCTGCAACGATCCCCAAGAGAAAGTGTGTCCGGACAAAAGGGATCCAGCGTGTTGGGAAATGTGGTGCCTGCAGGGAAGTTAATCTATTCGAATAGCCATGATCTTCGGTAACAGGATGACTTGGAGTTGTACCTTGACCTTATGACAACTAGAACCGGTTACTTAATAAAACACACCCTTCCAAGTGCCAGATACAACCTAGTGATCGCTCTCTAACAGGGCGACGAGGAGAGGATTGCCGGGTAGGTTTATGCTACACGATGCTACTTTGTGAACTTACCTTCTGCTCTCTTCTACATGCTGCAAGATGGAGGTGCCAGAAGCATAGTCTTCGATAGGACTACCTATCCCCCTCTTATTCCGGCATTCTACAGTTCAGTCATGATACCCTTATTCTATTTGATACCAATGCATACATATGTAGTGTAGCTCCTTGCTTGCGAGTACTTTGGATGAGTACTCACGGTTGCTTTGCTCCCCCTTTCCTCCTTCCTATACCCGATTGCTGCGACCAGACATTGGAGTCCAGGAGCAAGAAGCCACCATCGACGACGACTCCTACTACACTGGAGGTGCCTACTACTACGTGCAGGCCGCTGACGACGACCATGAGTAGTTCAGGAGGATCCTAGGCAGGAGGCTTGTGCCTCTTTCGATCTGTATCCCTAGTTTGTGCTAGCCTTCTTAAGGCAAACTTGTTTAACTTATGTCTGTACTCAGATATTGTTGCTTCCGCTGACTCGTCTATGATCGAGCTCTTATATTCGAGTCCTTGAGGCCCCTGGCTTGTAATATGATGCTTTTATGACTTATTTTATTTGTAGAGTTGTGTTGTGATATCTTCCCGTGAGTCCCTGATCTTGATCATACACGTTTGAGTGTATGATTAGTGTATGATTGAATCAGGGGCGTCACAAGTTGGTATCAGAGCCAACTGCCTGTAGGAATCCCCCTTCCACACTCCCTGGCCTAACTCGAGTCTAGACATTACAAAACTTTTTACTAACCTGGTTGTGTGCCTTATGGGCCCATGTCGCCATTTGGGTGGTATTAGGATCTTTTACTCCTCGATCCTTACTCTGGGACTCTGAACTCTCTTCTGCTCGGGTTAAACGGTTTTACTAACTTTAACATTAGGATCCCGTGACCACGTTAACCCCAAAGTTGGATAAGCCCTAGTTATTCCTTAGAGTAGTATGTTGAACATTATCCACACTGTCATTAGACTTCTTTGAAACACCTTTGTTTTCAGATGGAGCCCACGAGACAGGTCGTGCGCCACACGATGGCCATTGGTGCCTCAGGATCACCTGCTGTGTTGGTTGAGATGATGACCTATTTGGGTTATCGCTGGCACCCGGAGTACACTGTCTACGAGGAGTACCGGGACTTCAACCAGGAGCAGTACCGTGCCATTGTCCACGTCTACTCTTGGGAGTATGACTCCACTACCGTGTTGCACACTGCTCATGGTGTTGGAGTGACTATCGACATGGCGGTCCATGATGCTGCTTATGCTGCTCTGACACATCTTTGTGGAGAGTATCGGGAGTTGGACACCTCCCCTTTCAGGCACATTGCTATCGCATCGGATGTTGGTGTGGAGGGATACTACACTGATGCCTACTCCATTGTCACCCGAGAGCCCTTCTACCATCAAAACCTGGTTCTGCATGCTGATGGGCTGGATCGAGCTAACCGAGCTCTTCGCCATGAGTTGTACACCACCCGTCAGCACCTGTACCGTGCTCTGACGCTGTTGCACCCCTCTGTACAATCTGGTGATCTGTCGCGTTCTGTGATCTACCCTACCAGGACTGTGATGCCCCAGGGCGTCGGCTGGCCAAAAGTGGGAGGCTACTCTCCCGCACTTGGTCCTCTTCTGCCACCTGCGCGTCGGGTTCCGCACCAGAGTATCCGCGGACCCTAGGCTACTCACGTGGAGGACTTCCCTTCGCGTCACTACCAGCTGTCAGGCTACACCTACCTCCACAGTTCCTCCTGGGACTGATGTAGGCTTGCTTGTTAGTGTTAGATGCATTCACCGCGAGCCCGCATGCCGCCTATGATGTTCTTGGTCTGTGTACTGAACTCTGTGTACCGAACTCTATGCGTGATCTCTTTTGTAAGATATGCCAACTACTATGTAGTATCTATCGTGTTCCTTTCATTATGCATGTTTCATCATGAATGATTCTTGTCCTTGCAAATTCTCAATGCTAAACTACCCCTGTTATATATTAGCAGGATGGTTAGACCAGGTGGTCATGGTTGTGGTGGCCATGCCCCACCACCGCCTGAGTACATGGCTGGGATGATGTAACAGTTTGAGCTGAATCGCCAGTTCATGGAGAATATTATGGCTCAGTTTCCTTGCCCCAATATAAACCAGCAGCCATCCCAAGTGACTCTACAGGATTTCATGCGTCTCAACCCAACTGTGTATCGCAGCTCAACTCAGCCTCTGGATGCTGATGACTGGCTCCGTGACATCACCTACGAGATGGAGTCTGCCGATGTAGCCCCTGCCAGCTATGTCACCTTTGCTTCCTTGTTCCTGAAAGGACCCGCTGCTCAATGGTGGGATAGCCACAGGCGTACTCTGCTGGTTGGAACAATCACCACCTGGCCAGACTTCCAACCTGCTTTCCATGAGTCATGGACCGGAAGAAGCGCGAGTTCTGCAACCTCACCCAAGGCAACAAAATTGTTGAAGCTTATCAGCGGAAGTTTCTTGACTTGTCCCGCTATGCTGAAGAAGACATTGCAACTGATGCACGCAGATAGGAGAAGTTCCATGATGGCCTTCAAGCTGACATCAAGCTCGCACTTCTAGGTCATGACTTTGCTGATTTCGCCACCTTGGTGAACAAGGCCATCAATGTCGAAAATGGTCTGCAGGAACACCAGAGCTCTCACAGGCGCAATCGTGACACGGGCTCATCTTCGGGCCCATCCTCGCAGAAGCGTAGGGTATGGATTCCCAACAGCATGTACCAGCCTACTGCACCTGCTCCAAGGCAGTCCTATGCTACACCGTGTCTGCCTCCCCCACCAACTAGGCAGCCAAGACTTCCAGCTCCACCACCCCGAGCTCCTGTTCCCACTCCCAATAATGGTCTATGCTACAAGTGTGGCCAACCTGGTCACCTTGCCAGGAACTACTATCAGAATCAGAACCAGAATCAACTGGCCCTTCCCACAGCTGGCTGTGGAAGCAACCAGCCTCGCAACAACACTGCCAGGTCTTATGGTCGTGTTCATGCCAACCACGTTGATCTCAATGAAGTTCTAGACCAGCCTGCTACTGTGATGGGTACACTCCTCGTAAATTCTGTACCAGCATCCGTTTTATTTGATACAGGAGTATCGCATTCATTCATATCAGCTGAGTTTGCATTCATGCATGGCATTAAATACGATGAGATGAACATTGCGATAGTGGTACACACTCCTGCGGGCCAATGCCAAACCTCTATGGTTAGTCACAACGTTCCCGTTGAAATTGAAGGACTGGAATTCCTTGCCTCTCCCATCGTACTGAAGTCCTGTAGCATTGACCTCATTCTGGGAATGGATTGGTTGAAAGAGCATACTGCTTCTATAGTTTGCGCTACTAAGACCGTCCATCTGCTACACCCTTCTGATGAAATAATTGCTTACCAGGATCATCTAGTTCAGAACGCCGAGGCACAACTTTATGCCTTGAATGCGTTGAACGCTGCACCTTTCGAGGGCATTGAAAACATTCCCATCGTTTGTGAATTCCAAGACGTCTTTCCGGGAGAGCTTCCAGGGATTCCCCCTGCTAGAGCTGTCGAATTCATCATCGACTTGAAACCAGGCACCACCCCTATAGCCAAACGACCCTACAAGATGTCGCCACATGAACTCACTGAGCTTAAGGAGGAAATCGACAAATCTCTTAGCAAAGGGTTCATTCGCCCTAGTTGCTCTCCTTGGGGAGCTCCTTCTCTCTTTGTTAAGAAGAAGCATGGGACAAACCGATTGGTCCAAGACTACCGTCCTATAAACCAAGCTACCATTCAGAATAAATACCATCTTCCTCGGATCAATGATCTTTATGATCAACTGGCTGGTTCATCAGTGTTCTCCAAACTCGATTTGAGGTTGGGTTACCACCAAATCCGTGTTCGTGAAGAGGATATCCCAAAAACCGCCTCCGTGACTCGGTATGGATCATACGAGTACACCGTCATGTCATTCGGCTTAACGAATGCTCCAGCCACTTTCCCTCACCTGATGAACTACATATTCATTGATTACCTTGACAAGTTCGTCGTGGATTATCTGGATGATATCCTGGTATTTTCCAAGAACAAAGAAGAACATGCTGAACATCTTCGTCTTGTGCTGGAAAAGCTTCGAGAGCATCAACTGTATGCTAAGTATTCCAAGTGTGAATTTTGGCTCCCTAAAGTAACCTATCTTGGGCATGTCATCTCCAAGGATGGTATTGTCGTCAACCCTGAACGAGTTCAGGCTATTCTCGATTGGACTCCTCCGAAGAATGTCAAGCAAGTCCGAAGTTTTCTCGATCTCGCCAGCTATTGTCGTCGATTTGTCGAGAACTTCTCCAAGATTGCTAGGCCTCTGACTAATCTGTTGCATAAGGGCGTCAGGTTGTGGACAGATAAGTGTCAGGAAAGCTTCCAGGCACTCAAAGACAAGTTGACTTCTGCCCCAGTGCTTGCTCCACCTGATATTAAGAAGGACTTTGTCATTTACTGCGATGCTTCCCGTCAAGGATTAGGCTGTGTCCTAATGAAAGAGTGCAGAGTGATTGCTTATGCCTCTCATCAACTGCGCCCTCATGAAGAAAACTACCCAGTTCACAACCTCGAGCTTGCTGCTGTCATTCATGCTTTGAAGCAGTGGCGACATTACCTTCTCGGTAATCATTGCGAGATCTGCACCGACCACCAAAGTCTGAAGTATCTGTTTACTTAGCCAGATCTGAACCTCCGTTAGCAGAGATGGATGGAGACTGCTGCAGACTTTGACGTGGGTATATCCTATACCCCCGGCAAGGCTAATGTAATGGCTGATGCCTTGAGCCGCAAGTCTTTCTGCAACCACCTCCAGGTTCACAAAGTTCAGCCCTCGCTTATCGAAGAATTTAGAAAGCTGAACCTTCATATTGTTCCCCCTGGTGCACTCGCTCCCCCTCCCCCGGAGTTCCAAAATATGAATCTTCGTGTTGTTACTAAGGGTTCTCTAAATACCCTGGCTGTTGTACCAGATCTTGTAGATGGTATAAAGACTATCCAAGGTTATGACTCTGAAGTCTAGAAGATTAAACGCCATCTCGCAGAAGGAAAGACCTCATTCTTCACTATCACCAATGATGGTGCCTTGTACTTCAAAGGCCGCCTAGTGGTACCATGTTCGAGGAAAAACCTAGATCAGACTAAAAAGGTTATGAAAGAAGCTCATGATACACCTTTGTCTATTCATCCCAGTAGTACAAAGATGTACCAAGACATCCGTCAGAGATTCTGGTGGTCTAATATGAAGCAGGACATTGCTCGTTATGTTGCTGAGTGTGACGTTTGCCGTCGTATCAAAGCTGAACATCAAAGGACTGCTGGAACTCTGCAACCTATCTCTATTCCTGAATGGAAATGGGACCATGTTGAAATGGATTTCGTCACTGGATTTCCCAAATCACAGAAAGGTAATGATGCTATTCTTGTCATCATTGACCGACTTTCTAAAGTTGCACATTTTCTGGCGGTCACAGAAACAATCACTGCTAGTCAGCTTGCAACTCTCTACATGTCTAGAATTGTTTCACTTCACGGTATTCCACTGGTTATCAGTTCAGACCGTGGCAGCTTATTCACTTCAAGATTTTGGGCAAGTTTCCAAGAAGCTATGCGAACTCATCTGTCATTCAGTACTGTGTTTCATGCTCAGTCGCAGGGTCAAGTTGAACATATTAACCAAGTTCTCAAGGACATGCTTCGAGCTTGTGTAATTTCCTTCGGCAAGAAATGGGATGAATCTCTTCCATATGCTAAGTTCTCTTATAATAATAGCTATCAAGCTAGTCTGAAGATGTGCCCCTTCGAAGTATTATATGGATGAAAGTGTCGGACCCCTCTGAACTGGTCAGAAACTGGGGAACGTCCATTCTTCGGTCTGGATATTATCCAACAGGCTGAAGAACAAGTCCGCATTATTCGCAAGAATCTCAAGACTGCTCAATCACGTCAGAAGAGTCGGTATGACCGTCATCACAAAGACATGGTCTATCAACTTGGCGAAAAGGCTTATCTTCGAGTTACACCAATGAAGGGTGCTCACCGCTTCGGGATCAAGGGCAAGCTAGCTCCTCGCTATATTGGCCCCTTCCCTATTCTGGAAAGGCATGGAAAAGTGGCATATCAACTGGAGCTTCCGTCAAACCTTTCTTAGGTTCACGATGAGTTCCACGTGTCACAACTCCGACGCTGCTTCAAGGACCCAATCCGAGCAGTGGATCATGAAGTGCTCGAATTGCAATAGGACCTCTCCTATAAAGAGCATCCGGTCTGCATTCTCGACCAAGCTGAACGCCGCACACGTTAGAAGGCGATCAAGTTCCTCAAAGTCCAGTGGTCGAATCACTCTGAAGACGAAGCTACCTGGGAACGCGAGGATCGTCTTCGCGATGAATACCCCGCACTGTTTCATTCTACCACCTAAATCTCGGGACAAGATTTCTTGTAGTGGAGGAGATTTGTAACGCCCGGATAATCATGCTACAGTAATCCCACGCTAATCATGCCACGTCACCTCGGTTACTGTTGCAAACCTCGCAATGATTCGAAACCGTTTCAAAATTTAAATTCTAAATATGTCAAACAACAAAAGTTTTCAAAAGTTGAAACAAAAATGTTCGGTGGGTGCTGAATATTACGAGGGTAATTATAGTAAAGAAAACATATTTTTAGAAAGTGCCTGAATATTTTAAAATTAATTAAAAAAGAAAAGAAAAATAAATAATAGTAAAAGAACAAAACAGAAAAAAGGAAAAAGGGAAAAGAAAGCCCCCCTGGACCAGGCGGCCCAGCTCACAGGCCAGACCGGCCCACCTGGCCCAGCTGGCCACAACCGGCCCAGCTCCCCTGCCTTGTCCCCTTCCCGTGTTCCCCCGACCCGGGTCGGAACAGGGGCGTGTCCCCGCCTAACCGCCTCGCCGGCACCAACGCCGGGAGGGGATAAGGCCGCCACGCCCTGCCTCCTCGATCCTGCCTCCCACTTCCCCCGCTCTCTCTCGGTGTCGGCGCTTTCCCCCCCTCAGATCCACCGCGCTGCTTCCCCTTCCCCATCGCTGCCGAACGCCACTGCCGCCATGGCTCTGGCCTAGCCACGGCCACCGCGCCCGCCTTGCCGCCCCATTGTGTCCCCAAGGTCCACCATCGTCCGCTGCTTCGACTGGTGCACCCTGTTGGAGCTCGGAGCCACCGTAACACCCACATCGCCGCCGTCTTCCTCCTCTGCTCCGACAAGCTTCGCCGCCGCTCTTCAACAACTCCGGCAATGCCCCTGCAGCTACTAAATCCCCAAGGGCCACCGTGTGTGCCGCTCGGTGAGCCTCCGCTTCCTCTTCTCTCTCACGCGCGCCCTATCTAGCTGTCGCCGTAGCACCCGAACGCTCCGCCACGTATCTCGTCGCCGGCGGGACTCCGGTGACCAAATGGTCACGGGCCAGCGCCCGTTGCTTTCGCCACCTCGCGTACGTCTCGCCTGGCCTCTCCGTTTGCTTGTTGCCGCGCCGCATTGCCGTTTCCCTCCCGCGCCTGAACTGTCGTCCGCCACGCTCGTCGCCGACGACTTTTCCGGCCACCTCCGGCCACGCCACCGCCACCACTAGATGCGGGGCACTCTCCTCATTCGAACGCAAGAGACGACGCCCGGTTTGGTGCCGCGTAGGCGAATCCCGACGCTCGCTGGCGTTAGCCGCTACGCGCGGGCTCGCCGGAGCTACTCCGGCGGCTCCGCTGAGTTGGCACACCTGGGGCCACCCCCGGGTCACTGCCTAGGGGCCTGGGGGCCCCAACTGGCCACGTTGACCGAAGTCAACTACGCTGACGTGGCTGCTACTGCCGCTGACATGCGGGCCCCATGCCATAAAACGAATAAAAACAAATAGATAAACTGCTAATTAATTAAATTAATTAATTAAAACCTCATCTCTCACTGACTACTAGGCCCCCACCTACTAATTAACCCAATTAATTAGTCTAAACCCCCCCTGTTACTGCCCTGTCAATGACATGTGGGTCCCACTGGACCCACCTATCTGGTTTGACTGGTCAGTCGACCTGTTGACCAGCTAACGTCGACATTGCATCATGCTGATGTCATAATTCCTTTTTGTTAAATAAGTAAATTCCAATAAATGATTTAAATCTTTAGAAAATCATATCTTCTAATCCGTAACTCAGATGAAAATAATTTGTACATGAAAGTTGCTAAGAACGACGAGACGAATCCGGATACGCAGCCCGTTCGTCCGCCATGCATCCCTAGCATAGAGAACATGCAACTTTCCCCTCCGGTTCATCTGTCCGAAAACGCGAAACACCGGGGATATTTTCCCGGGTGATTCCCCCCTTCACTGGTACCACCTCATACCGCGTTAGGGCACCCCTAGCACCGATACTTGTCATGTCATGCATCTCTATGCATCTGTTTGTTTAATATTTATTGTTTCTTCCCCCTCTTCTCTCCGGTAGACTACGAGACTGACGCCGCTACTGGTGCCTCGATCGACTACGTTGTTGACGACCCCTCCTT
>NC_041384.1:520806190-520809351 GCF_002162155.2 Triticum dicoccoides | reverse complement strand
TGATCACCAGATATCGCCTACTCTTCTCTCTACTTCTTGTATTAGAGTAGTGTAGCATGCTGCTGCTTTCCGTTAATCCTATTCTGATGCATAGCCTGTCATTGTAGCTACAGTTGTTGATACCTTACCTGCAATCCTAAATGCCTAGTATAGGATACTAGTTTATCATCAGTGACCCTACATTCTTGTCCGTCTGCCATGTTATACTATTGGGTCGTGATCACTAGGGAGGTGATCACGGGTATATATTATATATCTTATACATGACACATGTGATGACTAAAGACGGGTCGGCTCGTAGAGTACCCGCGAGTGATTCACGGAATGGGGGCTGAAAGGACCTTTGTCCCGATGGCCCTCTGGGTGGATCTTTGTGGCGGAGCAACAGGGCAGGTTGAGACCACCCAGGAGAGAGGTGGGCCTAGCCCTGGTCGGCGTTTGCGGTTACTTCAAGATAACATGCTTAACGAGATCTTGGTATTTGATCTGAGTCTGGCCACTGGCCTATACGCACTAACCAACTACGCGGGAACAGCTATGGGCACTCAACTTCGTGGTATCAGCCGAAGCCTTCGTGACGTCAGCGACTGAGCGGTGCGTGCCGGATTGGACCGGGCAACACAACTTCCTTTGTAATGGAGGTTGCTTGGTCTGCTCACCGGCCGCGTACGCAACATGCAGGTGTGCAATGGGCGATGGACCCAGACCCCTGCGCTATAGGATTTAGACCGGCGTGCTGACCTCTCTATTGTGCCTAGGTAGGGCTGCGACGTGTTGATCTTCCGAGGCTGGCCATGACCCAGGAAAGTGTGTTCGGACAAAGGGGATCGAGCGTGTTGGGAAATGTGGTGCATCCCTGCAGGGAAGTTAATCTATTCGAATAGCCGTGATCTTCGGTAACAGGACGACTTGGAGTTTTACCTTGACCTTATGACAACTAGAACCGGTTACTTAATAAAACACACCCTTCCAAGTGCCAGATACATCCCGGTGATCGCTCTCTAACAGGGCGACGGGGAGAGGGTCGCTGGGTAGGTTTATGCTACACGATGCTACTTGGTGAACTTACCTTCTGCTCTCTTCTACATGCTACAAGATGGAGGTGGCCAGAAGCGTAGTCTTCGATAGGACTACCTATCTTCCTCTTATTCCGGCATTCTGCAGTTCAGTCCACATATGATACCCTTATTCTATTTGATACCAATGCATACATATGTATTGTAGCTCCTTGCTTGCGAGTACTTTGGATGAGTACTCACGGTTGCTTTGCTCCCCCTTTCCCCCTTCCTATACCCGATTGCTGCGACCAGACGTTGGAGTCCAGGAGCAAGATGCCACCGTCGACGACGACTCCTACTACACTGGAGGTGCCTACTACTACGTGCAGGCTGCTGACGATGACCAGGAGTAGCTCAGGAGGATCCCAGGCAGGAGGCCTGTGCCTCTTTCGATCTGTATCCCTAGTTTGTGCTAGCCTTCTTAAGGCAAACTTGTTTAACTTATGTCTGTACTCTGATATTGTTGCTTCTGCTGACTTGTCTATGATCGAGCTCTTGTATTCAAGCCCTCGAGGCCCCTAGCTTGTAATATGATGCTTGTATGACTTATTTTATTTGTAGAGTTGTGTTGTGATATCTTCCCGTGAGTCCCTGATCTTCATCGTACATGTCTGCGTGGATGATTAGTGTATGATTGAACCGGGGGCGTCACACCTAAACACCGCTAAGATATGATCGAGGTGGATTATGGTGGAGGGGGCACCGCACACGGCTAAGAGATCAAGAGATCAATTGTTGTATCTATGGGGTGCCCCCTCACCACGTATATAAAGGAGTGGAGGAGGGGAGGGGCCGACCCTCTCAATGGTGCGCCCTAGGGGAGTCCTACTCACACCGGGAGTAGGATTCCCCCTTACCTAGTAGAACTAGGAGCCCTTCCAAGTAGTAGGAGTAGGAGAGAAGGAAAGGGAAAAGAGAAGAGAAGAGAAGGAGGGGGCGCAGCCCTCCCCCTAGTCCAATTCAGACTAGGCCTTGGGGGCACGCGACTTGCCTCTCTCTCTTTTCCCTAAAGCCCAATAAGGCCCATACACTCCCCAGCGAATTCCCGTAACTCTCCGGTACTCCGATAAATAGCCGAATCACTCGGAAGCTTTCCGATGTCCGAATATAGTCGTCCAATATATCAATCTTTATGTCTCGATCATTTCGAGACTCCTAGTCATGTCCCTGATCTCATCCGGGACTCCGAACTACCTTCGGTACATTAAATCACACAAACTCATAATATAACCGTCATCGAACTTTAAGCGTGCGGACCCTACGGGCTCGAGAACTATGTAGACATGACCGAGACACATCTCCGGCCAATAACCAATAGCGGAACCTGGATGCTCATATTGGCTCCCACATATTCTATGAAGGTCTTTATTGGTCAAACCGCATAACAACATACGTTGTTCCCTTTGTCATCGGTATGTTAATTGCCCGAGATTCGATCGTCGGTATATCAGTACCTAGTTCAATCTCGTTACCGACAAGTCTCTTTACTCGTTCCGTAACACATCATCACCTGTAGAGCACCTTTATAATCACCCAGTTACATTGTGATGTTTGGTAGCACACAAAGTGTTCCTCTGGTAAACGGGAGTTGCATAATCTCATAGTCATAGGAACATGTATAAGTCATGAAGAAAGCAATAGCAACAAACTAAATGATTAATTGCTAAGCTAACGGAATGGGTCAAGTCAATCATATCATTCTCCTAATGATGTGATCCCGTTAATCAAATGACAACTCATGTCTATGGTTAGGAAACTTAACCATCTTTGATTAACGAGCTAGTCAAGTAGAGGCATACTAGTGACACTTATGTTTGTCTATGTATTCACACATGTATTATGTATTTGGTTAATATAATTCTAGCATGAATAATAAACATTTATCATGAAATAAGGAAATAAATAATAACTTTATTATTGCCTCTCGGGCATATTTCCTTCAAAGAAACATCATAAGATCTAACTATAATAGCAAAGCTCGCGATACATCAAGATCGTATCACCTCAAGAACACGAGAGAGAGAGAGAGATCAAACACATAGCTACTGGTACATACCCTCAGCCCCGAGGGAGAACTACTCCCTCCTCGTCATGGAGAGCGCC
>NC_041384.1:520801818-520806038 GCF_002162155.2 Triticum dicoccoides | reverse complement strand
GTGCCGGAACGGGTCTAGATTGGTTTTCGGTGGCTATGGAGGCTTCTGGCGGCGGAACTCCCGATCTATTCTGCTCCCCGAAGTTTTTAGGGTATATGGGTATATATGGGAGGAAGAAATACGTTAGGGGGGCCACGAGGGGCCCACGAGGGTGGAGGGCGCGCCCAGGGGGTGGGCGCCCCCCTGCCTCGTGCCTTCCTCGTTGCTTCCCTTACGCACACCCCAAGTCTTCTGGATTGCTTCCGTTCCAAAAATAAGTTCCATGACATTTCGGGTCAATTGGACTCCGTTTGATTTTCCTTTTCTGTGATACTCTAAAACAAGGAAAAACTGAAACTGGCACTGGGCACTGGGTTAATAGGTTAGTCCCAAAAATAATATAGAAGTGTATAATAAAGCCCATAAACATCCAAAACAGATAATATAATAGCATGGAACAATAAAAAATTATAGATACGTTGGAGACGTATCAGCATCCCCAAGCTTAATTCCTGCTCGTCCTCGAGTAGGTAAATGATAAAAACAGAATTTTTGATGTGGAATGCTACCTAACATATTTATCCTTGTAATTCTCTTTATTGTGGCAAGAATATTCAGATCCATAAGATTCAAGACAAAAGTTTAATATTGACATAAAAATAATAATACTTCAAGCATACTAACTAAGCAATCATGTCTTCTCAAAATAACATGGCCAAAGAAAGCTATCCCTACAAAATCATATAGTTTGGCTATGCTCCATCTTCACCACACAACGTATTTAAATCATGCACAACCCCGATGACAAGCCAAGCAAATGTTTCATACTTTTGATGTTCTCAAACTTTTTCAACCTTCACGCAATACATGAGCGTGAGCCATGGATATATCACTATAGGTGGAATAGAATGGTGGTTGTGGAGAAGACAAAAAGGAGAAGATAGTCTCACATCAACTAAGCATATCAATGGGCTATGGAGATTCCCATTAATAGATATCAATGTGAGTGAGTAGGGATTTCCATGCAACAGATGCACTAGAGCTATAAGTATATGAAAGCTCAACAAAAAGAACTAACTGGGTGTGCATCCAACTTGCTTGCTCACGAAGACCTAGGGCATTTTGAGGAAGCCCATCGTTGGAATATACAAGCCAAGTTCTATAATGAGAATTTCCCACTAGTATATGAAAGTGACAAAACAAGAGACTCTCTATCATGAAGATCATGGTGCTACTTTGAAGCACAAGTGTGGAAAAATGATAGTAGCATTGTCCCTTTTATTTTTTTATTTTTTATTTGGCCTTTCTTTTTTTATTTGGCCTTTCTTTTTTTTATTTGGCCTTTCTTTTTTGGGGGGAGGGGGACAATGCTCTATTAATGATGATCATCACACTTCTATTTATTTACAACTCGATACTAGAACAAAGTATGACTCTATATGAATGCCTCCGGTGGTGTACCAGGATGTGCAATGACTCATGAGTGACATGTATGAAAGAATTATGAATGGTGGCTTTGCCATAACTAAAATGTCAACTACATGATCATGCAAAGCAATATGACAATGATGGAGCATGTCATAGTAAACAGAATGGTGGAAAGTTGCATGGCAATATATCTCGGAATGTCTATGGAAATACCATGATAGGTAGGTATGGTGGTTGTTTTGAGGAAGGTAAATGGTGGGTTTATGGTACCGGTGAAAGTTGCGCGGTATTAAAGAGGCTAGCAATGATGGAAGGGTGAGAGTGCGTATAATCCATGGACTCAACATTAGTCATAAAGAACTCACATACTTATTGCAAAAATCTATTAGTTATTGAAGCAAAATACTACGCGCATGCTCCTAGGGGGATAGATTGGTAGGAAAATACCATCGCTCATCCCCGACCGCCACTCATAAGGAGGACAATCAATAAATACATCATGCTCTGACTTCTTAACATAACTGTTCACCATACATACGTGCTACGGGAATCACCAACTTCAACACAAGTATTTCTCAAGTTCACAACTATTCAACTAGCATGACTCTAATATCACCATCTCCATATCTCAAAACAATCATCAAGTATCAAACTTCTCTTAGTATTCAATGCACTTATATGAAAGTTTTTATTATATCCCTCTTGGATGCCCATCATATTAGGACTAATTTAATAACCAAAGCAAACTACCATGCTGTTTAGAGACTCTCAAAATAATATAAGTGAAGCATGAGAGTTCATCTATTTCTATAAAATAAAACCACCAACATGCTCTAAAAGGATATAAGTGAAGCACCAGAGCAAATGACAAACTACTCCGAAAGATATAAGTGAAGATCAATGAGTAGTCGAATAATTATGCAACTATATGAAGACTCTCTAACATTAAAGAATTTAAGATCTTGGTATTTTATGCAAACAGCAAGCAAATCCTAACAAAATAAATTGACGCTCCAAGCAAAACACATATCATGTGGTAAATAAAAATGTAGCTCCAAGTAAAGTTACCGATGAACAAAGACGAAAGAGGGGATGCCTTCCAGGGCACCCCCAAGCTTAGGCTCTTGGTTGTCCTTGAATATTACCTTGGGGTGCCTTGGGAATCCCCAAGCTTAGGCTCTTGCCACTCCTTATTCCATAGTCCATCGAATCTTTCACCAAAACTTGAAAACTTCACAACACAAAACTTAACAGAAAACTCGTGAGCTCCGCTAGCGAAAGAAAACAAAACACCACTTCAAGGTACTGTAATGAACTCATTATTTATTTATATTGGTGTTAAACCTACTGTATTCCAACTTCTCTATGGTTTATAAACTATTTTACTAGCCATAGATTCATTAAAATAAGCAAACAACACACGAAAACAGAATCTGTCAAAAACAGAACAGTCTGTAGTAATCTGTAAGTAACACAAACTTATGGAACCCCAAAAATTCTAAAATAAATTGCTGGACGTGAGTAATTTATCTATTTAATCATGTGCAAAAAGAATTAACTACATAGAACTCTCCAATAAAAAATGACAGCAATTCTCATGAGCGCTAAAGTTTCTGTTTTTTACAACAAGATCGCAAAGACTTTCCCCAAGTCTTCCCAAAGGTTCTACTTGGCACAAACACTAATTAAAAGCATAAAATCACATCTAAATAGAGGCTAGATGAATTATTTATTGTTAAACAGGAGCAAAAAGCAAGGAACGAAAATAAAATTGGGTTTCCTCCCAACAAGCGCTATCGTTTAACGCCCCTAGCTAGGCATCACTACAAAAAAAAGACACATCCGTGACATTTTGGGCCGAACGAATTTTTTCTCTCTCATACATATGACACTTCTATGACGATAATTGTGACAAAACCCGATATCATCATAGATGTGGTGGGCTCCTACTTCTATGACAAAAAATCATGACAGAAAATGGGCTTTTCGTCCTGGGTGGGCCAGAGACGCAGCTGCATGACATTTTTTGGGCCGTCCACGACGGAGAAAACCGTGGTAGAACCGAGGGGGAGGAAAATTTCGGGGAGTTCCCGGTTACGGTGGGAGGTCGGGGCGGAGCGATGCGCGTTTCTCTCATACACGCACGTGCGTGTGAGCGGGGCGTTGGCTCTAACTGAACCCGAGCGAGGCGTTGGGCTCTAACTGAACCCGAGCGATTACACTGCAGGCTAAGCGTTACTGAACCCGAGCGACCGATCGATGGCTGTTAACTGAACCCGATCGAGCGATTCCTTGGCTACTGCTGCTAACTGAAGCCGATCGATGGGATGAACAGTGAGCGTTGGCATTACCTCTGGATGAACAGGACCCCATGGTGTGGTGGAGGGCTGGATGAACAGTAGACGATGGAGGGGTGCCCGTGGAGGGGTGGATGAACAGGACCCCGTGGTGTGGAGGGCAGGATGAACAGTAGATGGTGGAGGGGTGCCCGTGGAGGGGTGGTTGAACAGGACCCCGTGGTGTGGAGAGCTGGATGAATAGTAGATGGTGGAGGGCTGGTTGAACAGTAGCCGGTGGAGTAGCGTGCAGTGGAGGCTGGATGAATAGGAGCCCGTGGAGGCTGGAGGAGGTCGACGGTGGATGAACAGTAGCTCATGGAGGCTGGAGGGGGTCGACGGTGGAGATGAACAGTATCCCGTGGAGTCCCGTTTTGCGGTACGCCACCCCCCCGATGAACAGGACCCCCGTTTCGACCGTAGCGCTCCAACACAAGTCCGTTTCCTCCGTTTTGCGGTACGCCACACCCCTCCCGA
>NC_041384.1:520785376-520801643 GCF_002162155.2 Triticum dicoccoides | reverse complement strand
GTAGGAGGTCCGTTTCCTATGTTTTGCGGTACGCCACACCCCTCCCGATCAACAGTACCCCCGTTTCGACCATAGGACGTCCGTTTCCTCCGTTTTGCGGTACGCCACACCCCTCCCGATCAACAGGACCCCCGTTTCGACCGTAGGAGGTCCGTTTCCTCCGTTGTGCGGTACGCCAGGCCTCGTTTCCATCGCCTCTTCCATCCAAGCCCTCCCGATGAACACGACCACACATTCCGTTCCGACCCATGAACACGACGACGACGTTGTTTCTCCGTTCCGACCCAGCCATGTACATGCGCCCTCGTCGTACGTATGCGCGAGTAGGCGTTCGAGACCCCGCCCGTATGTACACATACGTGGCCGTATTTTCTTTCTTGCACCCTGGCCGCTGTACGTACGTGTACATGCTACGTGCGCGCCTCTACTACGACACGTGCGTGCCTCTACATCGACCAGTATGTACGTACACGTTCGCGACCAGAATGTACGCTTCGACCAGGTGGGTCCCGACTGTCAGGCATTTCCTTGCCTGCGAAGATGTAGCTGGTGGGTCCCAGCAGTCAGGGGGCGAATCATTTTTTTTTTGCCCGGACGGACTTCCTTGCGTGCGAAGATGTAGCTGGTGGGTCCCAGCAGTCGAGGGGCTGGTGGGTCCCAGCAGTCGGGGGGCTGGTGGGTCCCAGCAGTTAGGGGGGCGAATCGTTTTTGTTTTTTTTGCCCGGACGCACTTCCTTGCATGCGAAGATGTAGCTGGTGGGTCCCAGCAGTCAGGGGGGCGAATCGTATTTTTTTGCCCGGACGCACTTCCTTGCGTGCGAAGGTGTAGCTGGTGGGTCCCAGCAGTCAAGGGAAAACGTTTTTTTTCGTGAAATACGGTGGCCCGTCCGGTGGGTCCCTGCTGTCAGGTGGAGGAATCATTATTTTCTGCGTAATAAGGAGGCACTTCCTTGCTGCCGCCGTGGACCCAGCTGTCAGCCTCTCCGCGTACAGTCCACGTCCGATGGAAGTCGTTCCTTGACCACGTTGACTACGCCGCGCCGAGAGCACCAGGGCGGTGGACGACGGCGAGGCCTAGGAAGGGGATGACACGAAGGTAGGGAAGACTCGGCAGTTGTTTCCCACGCGGAGGGGAGTATGACTGTACGAGGGTTTACTGGTTTGTCTGCTGTCGTCGGAGAATAACAACAGGTGTGGGTGAGTAGAGGGATGGCTAGGCCAGCGATGGGAGTACGATCGGGCGGTGAGGCCTGCGCGGCAGCACAACCGGCCGCGTGGAGGAGGGAGCAGGCAGTCCCGCCGGTGCTTGTTTGAGCGGCTGGAGCAGAAAGAGCAGAGATTGAAGAAGCACGACGGCCGTTGGATGGACATCCAACAGTCAGTGCTTGTGCGTCAACCTTTTTTTAGGAAAGCCTCAAATCTGTGGAAAATAGCATACAACCCATCTGCCATTATTTCTAATAATTTACAGCCCATTTGCTAATTCTTAAGGTTTTCTTTGGAGCCCATATTCTTTTTGTTAGCATTACAACCCATATTGTGGCAACGGTTAAAAAATTATACGAAACTTTGCATATTTCGGTGCGGTCCGAACTGTTTTTAATCCCGAAATTTCGACTCACATTCAAACTGATTTTAAAAATAAATGTATATCAATATAAAATCCAACAAATTCTCCATGCATAAAAATTAATGTCATTTAGAATCTTGAAATGAAAAAAAGATATTTAAAACTAATTGCCGGTTTGATGTGTTTAAAAAATGTACAACCCATTTTCATTACTGATGGGCCATTTTCTCGGCCAGCCGAATGAAAGCTCTCCTCGTCTTGAAAGATTTGCAGCCCAACAGGCCTGACAAAGCGACTTACTTGGCAAATCACAAAAAAACTGGGCTGTGACCATGGACCCAGCTGTCAGCCTCTCCACATACAGTACTCTTCCGATGGAAGTCATTCCTTGACCACGTCGCGCGGAGAGCACCACGGCGGTGGACGACGGTGAGGCCTAGGAAGGGGACGACGCGGCAATTGAAGCCGCGCGGAGAGGACTACGAGGGTTCACTGGTTTGGCTGCGGTGTGATTCTACCGTCGCCGCAGGGTCTGGCCGGCGGTGGGAATAGTAGGGGGCAGTGAGGCCTCTGCGGCAGCACAGCCAGCCACGGGAGGCAGGAGCATGCGGCATGACCGGCGCTGCTTTGGGCGGCTGGAGCAAGAAGACCAAAGGTTGAAGAAGCACTACGGTCATTGGATGGACATCGTACGGTCACTGGAGCTAGAATCGTTCATATTGACTAAGTTAATAAACCCTTCGTCCCCGTCAACTTAGTAGGCCCACAAGTCAGCCTCCCAGCAAGGTGGGTCCCAGCTAGCCGGGGGAGTATTCATTTTTTTGTGCGTAATAAGGAGGCACTTCCGGTGGGTCCGAGCTGATAGCGGGGGGAACGTTTTTTTCGTGAAATACGGTGGCCCGTCCGGTGGGTCCAAGCAGTCAGGGGGGAAATGATTTTTTCGCAAAATAATGGTGGCCTGTCCGGTGGGTCCCCGCTGTCAGGTGGAGGAATAATTATTTTCCGCGTAATAAGGAGGCACTTCCTTGTGGCTGCCGTGGACCCGGCTGTCAGCCTCTCCACGTACAGTACTCTTCCGATGGAAGTCGGTCGTTGACCACATTGACCACGCCGCACCGAGAGCACCACGGCGGTGGACGACGGCAAGGCCTAGGAAGGGGACGACGCGGAGCCGTGCAAGACGCGGCAGTGGATGCCCACACAAAGAGGAGTACGAGCGTTCAATGGTTTGGCTGCGGTGTGAGGCTGTCGTCGCCGCAGAATAAAAGGGCATGTGGGTGAGTGGAGGGATGGCCTGGCCAGTGGTGGGAGTAGTATGGGGGCGGTGACGCCTACGCGGTAGCACAGCCGGCCACGGGAGGCAGGAGCAAGCGGCACGACCGGCGCTGCTTTGGGCGGCTGGAGCAAGAAGACCAGAGGTTGAAGAAGCACTATGGCCATTGGATGGACATCATACGGTCACTGGAGTATTGACTAAGTTGACAAAGCTCTCCATCCCTGTCAACTTAGTAGGCCCACAAGTCAGCCCAACAATATGGTGGGTCCCAGCTAGCAGGGGGTATTCATTGTTTTGGGCGTAATAAGGAGGCACTTCCTTGCGTGCGAAGATATAGCTTGTGGGTCTGACCTGTCAGCGGGGGGAATGTTTTTTTCGCGAAATACAGAGGCCCTTCCTGTGGGTCCTAGCTATTAGGTGGAGGAATCATTATTTTGCGCGTAATAAGGAGGCATTTCCTTGCGTGCGGCCGTGGACCCAGCTGCCAGCTTCTCCACGTACAGTCCACTTCCGATGGATGTCGTTCATTGACCATGTTGACCAGACCGCGTCGAGAGCACCAGGGCGGTGGACGACGGCGAGGCCTAGGAAGGGAACGACACGGAGCCAGGGAATACTCGGCAGTTGTTTCCCACGCGGAGGGGAGTACGACTGTACGAGGGTTTACTGGTTCGTCTGCCGTCGCCGGAGGATAACAACAGGTATGGGTGAGTAGAGGGATGGCTAGGCCAGCGACGGGAGTACGGTCGGGCGGTGAGGCCTGCGCGGCAGCACAGCCGGCCGTGCGGAGGAGGGAGCAGGCAGTCCCGCCGGCGCTTGTTTGAGCGGCTTGAGCATGAAGAGCAGAGATTGAAGAAGCACGATAGCCGTTGGATGGACATCCAACAGTCACTGCTCTCGTGTGTTGACTAAGTTGACAGGGCGTTGCGTGTGCGTCAACCTTTTTTTTATGAAAGCATACGCGTCAACCTATAGTAGGCGCACAAGTCAGCCTGAAATCTATGGAAAACAGTATACAACCCATCTGCCATTATTTCTAATAATGTACAACCCATTTGCTAATTCTTAAGAATTTTTTTGGAGCCCATCTTCTTTTTGTTAGCATCACACCCCATATTGTGGCCACGGTTAAAAAGTATATGAAATTTTGCATATTTTGGTGCGGTCAACTGTTTTTAATCCAGAAATATTGATTCACATTCAAACTATTTTGAAAAATAATTTATATAAATATAAAATCCAAATAATTGTCCACGCGTAAAAATCAATGGAATTTAAGATCTTGTAATGAAAAAAATGGAAACTAATTCTTGGTTTGATGTGTTTTAAAAATGTACAGCCCATTTCTAGGCAAACCGAATGAAACTCTCCTCGTCTTGAAAGATTTGCAGCCCAGCAGGGCCGATAAAGCAAGTAGGCCTTGTTTGGGTATTTCTTTTAAAAAATATAACTGGGCTAGCCATTTTCAGCAAGAAAAAAACATAACTGGGCTCATGATGTGGTAAACATAAATAAAACCCTGGCTAGACGGGCCACAGCCCCCGCACAGCCCCGTTGTTACCATGATCCGTCACTAAAACTAGTATAAATAACAACTGCTTGTTCCTTAAAAAAAACTGCGCGACTTGCTGGGTCCCTGGTGTCAGCCGCTCGTAGTGTAATTCTCTCGTTTATTGACTATGTTCACAATGGCGTGAGCCCCAGATGTCCAGCCTTTCCTATGAAAATTTAGAGCCCATTTGATGTGCTAGTTCCAAATAAGTTTGTGGGTGCTGGTGGGGCTAATCACTTGGCTTCTGTAATGCACAGTGAGCTCAAGCAGCCGGCGAGAGTGATGTTATTTCCCTTGGTTTGGATTTGTTACAATATTTCACTCTAAATTAAACGAATAGCAAGCCATTTGCCTTGTTTGAAAGAAAATACGACAGTCACGGCCGAGTTGAAAAGGGCAGGAACATCTAACTCTAGCTTACAAACTGTACAAAAGCACGAGGGTTAATTGTTCATCAGGTTTACAAAAAAACCAGATTGAAAAGGGCAACAACATCTAACTCCAGCACTGTTTTCGGCAGTCACAGTCAAATGCATTGGTCAGGTCCATAGAATGAACATCCTGGGTCGTAAAATTTATTGGATTATGACCACAATATGTTGTAAATAGAAGCCCGGCACGTTCAGAAGCTCTTTTGCCCACCTGAAACTCCTTTTTTTGCTCTTCAACATACCCATCCGTCAAAACCATGCTAGTGATAAACTTAAGCCTGATGGACAATAGTAACCTCGCATTCAGCAGGAAGAATGTGACAAATCTTGTGTTTGCACGGTTGGCTGCATATCGTTCTAGCATTATTGTCTTCAATCGAATCTCATGAGAAGTGAGAAAATCCCGATGCTTACGAATCCACCGATTGGTTATAACTTTCTTACCCCGTCCTGTTGCCTAAATAGACATGAAGATTGAAAATAGTTAAGGTCTAAAAGAAGAGTGTCGAAAGAGCAACAGCTGAACGGTTAATTCTAGTACACTATATGCGGGTGTCAGCGTTCTGGGAACGGGGGTCCCCAGACTTGCCTGCCTGCGGCCTGCGGCGTGGCTCGAGGAGGGGCCCAACACGGCCCATCTTCATCAACACAGACCCAAGACCCTCACGAGGGGTCAAGCCTCGCGGGGAGGACGACACAAAGCTTCCTCAGGCACGGCCTCATCAGGCTGGCTCGCAAGGAGGTGGAGAGATCAACGCGGGGTACCTCACGAGGTGCCCGTGACGCAAGCCATGACGACCAAAGGCGCCAGGCGGGCGCCAGCCGCGCAGTGTCCTCCTTTCTTCTTTGGTGCAAAGGGAGCAAGCGCAGGCGAGAGCATCAAGCAAAGGCACCCGTTTCGGTGCAACGAGACCAAGACCAGTCCAACGGCAGGGAGGAAGTCATTGTGGATCCCAAGCCAACGTCACCACCAGAGCCTTTGGCAGGCGAGGACCAACTTTAATCAGGATAAGTGTACCAGATGTTTCCCTTCAAAATGGCTAATTGTTGGCGCCCTTCCCGCTCAATATTTGGGAAGAGGCCCAGGGCCTTTGCCTATAAATAGGACTAGCCACCCCCAGGGTAGAAAAAGGGAAATCGGAGAGAGAATCGAGAAGAGAGAGAGAGAGAGAAGGGTGACTGAACTCCTCCTAGCAGTTCATCCCCTCAGCCAAGAACAGACCCTCGCGAGGCTGTTCTTCCTTGTATTGCTCATCATCATCAGCCCAAGAGGCAATCCACCACACCACACACTGGAGTAGGGTATTACACCACAACAGTGGCCCGAACCAGTATAAACCCCGTGTCTCTTGTGTTGTTCTTTCCATAGCTTAGATCTTAGCGAGGCGGAGGGGTGCAGGTAGGTAGAAGGCGAAATCTCCGTGCGCACCCCAGTGTTCGAACCTCAAGGGTCTGCCAGAACCCGAAATCCGACATTTGGCGCGCCAGGTAGGGGTGCACTGGAGTTTTCCCTTCCGCCACCGCCACGACCTGCCTCGCAATGAGTAGCGCGTCGCCCGCTCCAGCCGCCGGCGCCAGCACAGGGGCCAGGGGGCTCCGAGCCCCGGCCCCAGCCCTGCAACGGGTATGGTGGCCGGACAAGTTCAAGCCAATGACGCCGCCGCGCTACAGCGGCGCGACTGATCCGCTGGCCTTCTTGCTGGCGTACGAGGAGGCCATCCTCAAAGCTAGAGGTGACGATAGGGTCATGGCCAACCGGCTCCCCACGACCCTCACCGGCGCTCCGCGCGCATGGCTGCTCCACCTACCGGCAGCCTCCGTGGCCTCTTGGGAAGAGCTCCGCAGCCTCTTCCCCGCCCACCACGCTACACCGACACCCCCGGTCGTCGCGGCCCTCCTGGGCGGCTCGCAGGCGCCGCCTACAAGTCACCACGTCAAGCCGTTCATCCGCCGGGTCAGCGCCGCTTCCACGCGGCAGGGGGCTCTCCCAGACCGGGCGGCGCCCTAGGCCGGCCTGACCTTAAGCTCGGAGGACCACCCCTCCAACTCGGCCTGCTCGGGTGCGCTCTCCATGCTATGCACCCCCACCATCTGCCGGGTGGCCGTCACCAGAACTCTCATCGATGGCGGTGCGGGCCTCAGCGTGCTCTCGATTGAGGCCTTCAACCTCCTCTGCATACCCCTGGAACGCCTGCAACCCAGCCGGCCCTTCTCAGGCGTTGGTGGCGGATCATCCAGCTCCTTGGGACAGATCTGGCTCCCAGTAACCTTCGGCACCTAGAACAACTTCCGCATGGAGCTGGTCGACTTTGACATCGCCCCCATCGGCCTCCCCTACAACGCCATCCTCGGCTACCCAGCGCTGGCCCAGTTCATGGCCGCGACGCCCCGGCGTACAACCTCATGAAGATGCTCGGGAGCAGCGGTGTCCTCACCGTGCACGGGGACACCGGAGACGCGCTGCGAGTGCTCAAGCTCGCCTTCAAGACGGCGGCGTCGGCACAGCCCGCCGACTCGGAGACCCCCGAGCCCAAGGGGGATGCACCCGCCAAAAAGAAACAGTTGTTCACCCAAGACATGGCAGAAACCAAGCAGATACCCGTCGATGAGGATGGGTCCACCAATGCCACTTTCACCATAGGCACCAACCTCGAGCCCGAGCAGGAGGAGGCCCTGGTCAGGTTCCTGCGCGCAAACAAGAAGGTATTCGCTTGGGAGCCTGACCAGTTGGCGGGGATCCCTAGGAGCGTGATCGAGCATCACCTCAACGTGTGCCCCAACGTGCGCCCTGTGAAGCAGAAGGCAAGGCGGCAGTCCACAGAAAAGCAGGCCTTCATCGTCCAAGAGACCCGCAAACTAGAAGCCGCTGGGGTCATTCGCGAGGTCCGATACCCGGATTGGTTGGCCAACCCTGTCGTTGTGCCAAAGAAGGGAGGGAAGGAGCGCATGTGTGTCGATTTCACCAACCTCAACAAGGCATGCCCGCAAGATCCGTTCCCGCTCCCCCGCATCGACCAGATCGTCGATTCCACCGTAGAATGCGACCTGCTATGCTTCTTGGATGCCTTCTCTTGGTATCACCAGATCAAGATGGCGGTAGAAGACGTCGAAAAGACAGCCTTCCTAACCCCGTGTGGGGTGTACTGCTACACATGCATGCCATTCAGGCTGCGTAACGCAGGGGCGACCTTTCAGCGGCTGATGCACATCACCTTGGGCCCGCAGCTCAGGAAGAATGTTGAGGCTTACGTCGATGACATTATGGTGAAGTCTCGGGAGGCCAGGACCCTGATACAAGACCTGGAGGAAACCTTTGCGAGCCTCAATGCAGTGAACCTGCGGCTCAACCCAGAGAAGTGTATGTTCGGAGTCCCCTCGGGCAAGATCTTGGGTTTCCTCGTGTCCCACCAAGGTATCGAGGCTAACCCGGAAAAGGTCAAGGCGGTCGAGGACATGAGCCCGCCAAAGACCCTCAGAGAAACGCAGAAGCTCACTGGGCGCGTGACCGCGCTAGGGCGCTTCATCTCCAAGTTGGGGGAGCGAGCGCTGCCCTTCTTCCAGCTAAAGAAGAAAAAGGGGCCCTTTGAATGGACTGAAGAGGCCGACAAGGCGTTCCAGGATCTCAAGAGATACCTGACCAGCCCTCCGGTCATGGTGGCTCTGAGCCCTCAAGAGCCCCTAGTGCTTTACCTCGCCGCCACTCCCTACTCCGCCAGCGCAGCCCTGGTGGCGGTTAGGGAGGAGCGTCGAATCAAAACCACAGCAGCAGCCCGGGACAAGGCAAAACAGGAACAAGGAAGGCCCATAGAAACCGTCACCACAGCTGAGGAGGATCAGCCGCCGCAGATGAGTGCACCGGAGGCGGAAGAGGCCCCTCTCCCAGATGGCTAGCCTCAGGAGGCCTCATCGCCTCAGGAGGCGCCATGGTCTCCGGAGGGCGCCACCAGCACTGACGCACCCAACCTCGTTGAGCACCCAGCGTACTTCGTTAGCACGGTGTTGCGGGACGCGAGGGCACGGTACCCCATGCCTCAGAAGCTCCTCCTCGCACTACTGGTGGCCTCGCGCAAGCTGTGGCACTATTTTCAGGGTCACCCCATCAAGGTCGTCTCATCATACCCCCTGGATAGAGTGCTCAGGAGCCCTAACTCAGCTGGAAGGGTTGCTGAGTGGAACATAGAACTGCAAGCGTTTCAGCTCGAATTTAGCATGACCAGAGTCATCAAGGGAGCAGCATTAGCGGATTTTGTGGCAGAATGGACGGAGCCACCAGGCCTCAAGGCCGACGAGGATCGGTCCCTCTCCCTGGGAAGCGAGGCACCAAAAGGCTGGGTCATGTACTTCGTTGGGGCATTCTCCAAGCATGGCGCTAGGGCTGGGGCGGTGCTTATATCGCCCACTCAGGACAAGCTCTACTACATTGTATAGCTCTGTTTCCAGCAAGGTGAAAAGGTCTCCAAAAACTTAGCGGAGTATGAAGGTTTAATAGCGGGCTTGAAGGCCGCAGCTGCCCTGGGGGTGAAATGCCTCACCATCAAGGGCAATTCGCAGCTCCTCGTCAATTTCTCGAACAAGGTGTATGAGCCAAAAGATGAGCACATGGAAGCCTACCTTGCGGAGGTCCGCAGGATGGAGAAGCAGTTCTGGGGGTTGGAGTTGCAGCATGTGCCCCGTGGCACCAATCAGGAGGCCGACGACATCGCCAAACAGGCGTCCAGGCGGTTACCTCAGGAGCCTGGCGTCTTCGAGGAGCAGCTCTTCAAGCCCTCAGCCCTGCCGTCATTGTCAAACACGGCTCAGCCTCGGGAGGAGCTCCCCCAGCCACCTGCCTCAGGAGCCCCAGTCTGTGGCCCGGCCTCAGGAGCACGCCTGCTCCTGACGATGGAACCTTAGGAGGGGTGCTGGATCACGGAGCTCCGGAGTTACTTAACACAAGGGACCCTGCCGGAGAAGGAGGAGGAAGCGGAGCGTGTGGCACGGCAGGCCACGGCATACTGCATCAAGGATGGAGAGCTCTATCGGAAGCGACCAAACGATGTATCCCTGCGCTGCATCTCCAGGGAGCGAGGAAAGGAACTGCTGGAAGATATACACGGCGGAGACTGTGGACATCATTCATCATCACGGACCCTCATCGGCAAGGCGTTCTGCAGTGGGTTTTATTGGCCCACCGCACTCAATGACACCATCGAACTGGTGAAAGCTTGCGAGGCCTGCCAGTTCCACGCCAAGCAAATCCATCACCCAGCAGGAGGCCTGCAGACTATACCCCTTTCGTGGCCATTCACAGTCTGGGGGCTGGACATCCTGGGCCCGTTTCCTCGGGCGCCAGGGGGCTACCGCTACCTCTACGTCGCCATGGACAAGTTCACCAAGTGGGATGAAGTAGAGGTCGTCCGCACCATCCCCGCGGGTTTCGCGGTCAAGTTCATCAGGGGCATCGTGAGCCGGTTCGGGGTGCCGAACCGCATCATCACAGACAACGGTTCGCAGTTCACCAGTAACCTCTTCAAAACATACTGTGCTAACCTTGGAATGCAGATATGCTACGCTTCGGTGGCGCACCCCCGAAGCAACGGCCAGGCCGAGCGAGCCAACGCAGAGGTCCTGAGGGGCCTCAAGACCAGGACGTTCAAGAAGAAGCTGGAGGCCTGCGGCAGAGGTTGGTACGACGAGCTTCAGTCCGTGTTGTGGTCCATCCGCACAACCGCGACCAAGCCGACTGGAGAGACCCCGTTCTTCCTGGTCTACGGAGCCGAAGCGGTCCTCCCTCACGAGGTCAGACGTCGCTCCGCGCGGGTCCTGGCATTCGACGAGGCGCAGCAGGATGCCATGCAGGGGATGGACCTTGTGCTGGGGGAGGAACGTCGCCGAGAAGCCGCGCTTCGAGCGGCGAGGTACCAACAAGCACTGCGACGATATCACTACCGCAACATCCGCCCCAGAACTCTCGAGGTAGGAGACCTCGTGCTCAGGCGGGTTCTCTCCAGGGAGGGACTGCACAAGCTCTCTCCCATGTGGGAGGGCCCGTTCAAGGTTGTTCATGTTTCCAGGCCCGGCTCCGCGCACTTGGAGACTTAGGAGGGGGTGTCGGTCCAGAATGCATGGAACATCCAGCACCTCCGGAGGTTCTACCCCTAAAAAGGCCCAGAGCCTGTGAAGAAGGCGAATGCCTGTGAAGATTATCCTTTTTGGAAAAGGCCCAGAGCCTGTGAAGAAGGTGAATTCCTGTGAAGATTATCCTTTTTGGAAAAGGCCCAGAGCCTGTGAAGAAGGCGAATGCCTGTGAAGATTATCCTTTTTGGAAAAGGCCCAGAGCCTGTGAAGAAGGCGAATGCCTGTGAAGCTATCGCGTTTTGGAAAAGGCCCAGAGCCTGTGAAGAAGGCGAATGCGTGTGAAGCTGTCGCGTTTTGGAAAGGGCCCGAAGCCTGTGAAGAGGGCAAATGCCCGTGAAGCCTGCTTCCCCCAAGAAAGGCCTGGAGCCTGTGAAGAAGGCCAACGCCTGTGAAGCTCGCCTCCCGTGACACTCTCACGTAATAATGAGTTGGGGCTGTACATGCCCCGGAGTCTCAGGAGTGCCGGCCTCAGGCCCTGGGGCTCCCTCCCACGCCCAGTGGCAGCACTTAGCTCCGCGCTGGTGAGAAGACGTCGAAGACTAGATTAGGTGTCGGACGCGGCTTTTTCATTTGCTTTCCGCAGTTGGCTTGTTCATTCTCATTCGAAGTTTTATTAAAGCTGTTGTCGTCTTTGGCTCGTGGTTCTTCGACTTTTCACTCTCCTGCCTCGATTTCTCTTATGCAAGGCCTCGCGAGGGGGGTAGGCGAGCGCCCTCGCGAGTGTTCCTGACCTAGTCGTTCAAAGATTTCACGACCTGGGTCCATTACAGGAGCACCCCTCCACTCCGTGCCCCACGGGCACCACGACACAAACACAGGGCCTGGGTCGGTCGCCCCCCATGGCTGGGGCCGGGAACTATCCACGCACGGGCACGTAGCCGGAAGGCATGATAACGGAAGCAAAGCGATGATTAACAGCAATAACCCAAACACGCCCCTGCGGGGATCCACGCTACTGTCTTTTTACGCAGGAAAAAGGAAAAGAAAGAACAAATCAGGCGCAGCTCGCCTCACACCGGCCTGCAGGGAAGACTCGAGCTGCCTCCGGGGCTCAGGCAGACTCCCTCTCACGCTTCACCGAAGCGCGATGGCGGGCAGACACGCTACCACCTCCCAAGCAGGTACGACGGCGTGGAGGCTGACCGCAGCCACTGCTAGAAGAGTCGCCGTCTAAAGAAGAACCGGTGAAGCTTGGGGAACCCTGAGCGCCGCCAATCACGCGAGCGCTGTCCTCTCCATCATCGCCGGGGCTGGGTTCCCGGCCGCGGTCGTCGTCCTCAGGGCAACACCCTGCGCGGCGACCATCTTCCCCAAGCACCCTCACATAGAGGGTGGCATCGCCGTCAAACTTGAAGTGCAGGGTGCAACAACGGCTCAGGCCACGCGCGCGGGCAAACGTCTGTCAACCGCGGGCCAAGGCCAGGCTCCCGGCTGCGGAGACCTCCAGTGAAGCCCATGAGGCCCGGCTGCAGCAGCCGTCTGCGTGAAGCCAGAGGCCGCCCGGGGCGCCGGCCGGGAGCTCGCCGAGGAGGAAGCGAGGAAGTTGAAGCCGGGTGCTAGTCGGCTCCGCCGACCACACAACAAACTCCAGCAGCACCTCTGCAGCGCGAAAGCGCGGCTTAGGAGAACGTGCGACCAAAGCGCGCCCCCCGGCCGCAGCAGTCCGCCTGTCACCGTGCTGGAAATCGTCTCCACGGCCGCGGGGAGCTGCCGTGGTGGCCACAGGATGTTTGCGAGGGCGCCCTCGGCCGCGCTTGGGCGGGGGAGAGGCAGGCTCAACCTGGCGAGCCTTCCCCTTCTTTGCGGCTGAGAACCTCCTCGACGGGGCCATGAAGAAGAAGGAGAAGCAAGGGGGAATGAACTGGAAGGGCGCGCGCCGATCCATACTTATAACCGGCGAGGGCCAACCGTCGGCCCCCACGATTGCAGGTAATCATGACACGCTTTGCATGCAGGGACTTGTCCAATCCGTGCAATTGCCGAGGCGCCGTGGGGAAGTGGAGACGCCCACGTCCAATCAACCACCACGCGGCGCCCAAGGCCGCAGGCTGTTAGGGCCCGCGGCGCTTCACACTTTCCCTTTCGCCTCCCTGCACGGCCAAGTCCGGGCGCGCCTTGGGCCCGGGGGCTACTGTCGGTGTTCTGGGAACGGCTGTCCCCAGACTTGCCTGCCTGCGGCCTACGGCGTGGCTCGAGGAGGGGCCCAGCATGGCCCATCTTCATCAACACAGACCCAAGACCCTCATGAGGGGTCAATCCTCATGGGGCAGACGACACAGAGCTTCCTCAGGCATGACCTCATCAGGCTGGCTCGCAAGGAGGCGGAGAGATCAAGGCGGGGTACCTCACGAGGTGCCCGTGACGCAAGCCATGACGAACAAAGGCGACAGGCGGGCGCCAGCCGCGCAGTGTCCTCCTTTCCTCTTTGGTGCAAAGGGAGCAAGCGCAGGCGAGAGCATCAAGCAAAGGCACCCGTTTCGGTGCAACGAGACCAAGACCAGTCCAACGGCAGGGAGGAAGTCATTGTGGAGCCCAAGCCAGCGTCACCACCAGAGCCTTTGGCAGGCGCGGACCAACTTTAGTCAGGATAAGTGTACCAGATGTTCCCCTTCAAAATGGCCAATTGTTAGCGCCCTTCCCGCTCAATATTTGGGAAGAGGCCCAGGGCCTTTGCCTATAAATAGGACTAGCCACCCCTAGGGTAGAAAAAGGGAAATCGAAGAGAGAATCAAGAAGAGAGAGAGAGAGAGAGAGAGAGAGAGAGAGAGAAGGGTGACTGAACTCCTCCTAGCAGTTCATCCCCTCAGCCAAGAACAGACCCTCGCGAGGCTGTTCTTCCTTGTATTGCTCATCATCATCAGCCTAAGAGGCAATCCACCACACCACACACTGGAGTAGGGTATTACACCACAACGGTGGCCTGAACCAGTATAAACCCCGTGTCTCTTGTGCTGTTCTTTCCATAGCTTAGATCTTAGCGAGGCGGAGGGGTGCAGGTAGGTAGAAGGCGAAATCTCCGCGCGCACCCCAGTGTTCGAACCTCAAGGGTCTGCCGGAACCCGAAATCCGACAGCGGGCTTCCAATGTGCATGAAATTATCACCTTTATATACAATTCTCCAGACATGGAAAGCATTGCAGCAAGCCAATAATCTTGTTCAGATCAAAACTATTCATTTGGATATGTAAGATCTTGACAGAATCCAGCACCATTGATAGGCCATCCATGGAGAAACTCTTCATTGAGCATAGAACATAATATTAGTACAAAATGTGTACTCCAAGATGATATATAAATTATGCGTAGAAATTTAAAATGCAGCTTATGGTTACAAGTGTAGATGATAATATAAAGTACCTGAAGAACTGTGGAGCCAAACACCATATTGAAATGAGCACAGAGATCATGTATTACACCCAAGGTCTCCAGTTTAGGCGCAGAGAGGATGGTTATTTACAACGGTGAATAACTAGAATCAAGGATCAACCTTTGAAGTGAAGGGGCATCTTGGATGATGAGCTGCCTTCCGTCAAAAGAAATTCCAATTCTTACAAGGTTAGGCTACTTTATTTGGAGACAACCGATTCTAACTGTGAAAACAAGCACCAAGCACTCCAGCGCAGGGCAACTTGAGTGGATGATGTTGTGCAATGAGGCCTCTGATATACGAACCCGCACAAGTGAAAGTTTCTTGAGAAATGGGAGTCGAAGGTTTAGTACCAGATTGTCTGGTAGGTAGCACTGCGCAAAGGTGGCTGTGTGGAGAGAGGACGAAAACCCCGAGATGGACATCGGTGCTGAGGGCACAAGTTCATGGCGTTCGGTATGTGGTATGTGATTTCCAGGGGAATAGTAGAACTCAAGCAGCTGTAGTTCTATGAATTCATGGGATTCCAGCCAGGCATCCACCGTGCAGGGCATGGTATGATTGCTCAGGTAGCATGACGGGATGCAGAGGCTTTGAACGGAGCCCTGGTGGGAGGAGATGATGGCTCTGAGGATTTCAAAATCATTGAAGAGAGATAGCTGACGATAGTCGAGATTAAGGGGAACGGCGCACCATAGAGGGCGCCACCGAATTGAGAGGATTTGGGTGCGGCAGCAATCCTTGGTGGGGAGAAGCGAGATGATCTCCCCAAGGATGGCGTCCGGGAGATCGCTGATGCGGTCCACCCGAGATTCTACGGGTTCCTGGGATCCGGTGGGGGCGGGGTCGCCGCTTCTCCCCGCGCTGCCGGGTGCGGGATCTACAACAGGCGTCGCCGCTGGCGGGAGCCTCATCTTCTTGGCGCTGGGTTCAGCCGACTCCATTTTCCTCGAGGGCATCGCGTCGCGCTCACGGATTTGAGCAGAGTAACGAATGACGAGCCTAGTTGTAGTGCGAGCAAAGAAGAAGGGGAGCAGGGGGTTTTCTGTAGGAGTGAGGAAGAAGGGGAGCTGGGGTTTTCTGTAGGAGCGAGGAGGAAGAAGAGCACCCAGGTTTTTTTGGGGGGGGGGGGCGATGTGCTGGGTGTGGGTAGCGCATCTCATTCAGTAAATATATGGGCTTTTGAATTGATTTTACTATTTACTAGTGTGGCTGGGCTGTTTTGTCTTGGGACCCGAGAAACAATTACTACTAGTACAGTGGAGACACTCTACAGCTACCCAGAAAAACAATTACTACTAGTACAGTGGAGACACTCTACCGCTTCTCGCTCCTCCTAGGTCATTGAAACGTCTCCCTCTACTGAATGTCGTTATACTTTTGTTCACCGACATGCGGGCCATGCAGCGTGCGGGCCCAAATGCCATCCACCAAATTAGAAGGCAGTATGCAGGCGGAGAGTCACTCCGGTCGTAGCACGGCAATAACGAGCCGTCGTATCACAAAACCCCACCTCCCCGCAGCCTAAGTTTGATGGACGAAGCAACCATCATTTCACTCTTCGCTGAATCCCCTTCTCCCTCACCGTCTTCAAGAAAGGCAACACTTGCATCTGCCACTGTTCTTCTTTCCGAACGAAGGGAAGGTAAGCGGATTTGTGATGTTGGTATATTTTCGTTCAGAGGAAAAAAAGAACTTTTGCAAAGTAGTAACCGATCCTCACTCTCTTTTTTGTTTCATTGTCATTGCGATTGTGTTTTCCTTTCAGTGGTCTCCTAGTATTCGTCAGTTTCATGATGGACCAAGGAGAACCAGGCAAAGATCTGCCCATATTGGAGCAGACGCGGGAGGCTGATCCCCATGAGACAGAGAGCTCCAAGAAGGTGGAGGCAACCACCGAGGCACCCCTAGATACTGAGATGGTCAACGCCACGTTTGAGGTTACAGCCCCCGT
>NC_041384.1:520773530-520785086 GCF_002162155.2 Triticum dicoccoides | reverse complement strand
GCTGCCCAAGGTGATTTCCTTCTTTGCCGATCTCGATTGTGGTTTTTCATCTAAGTATGTGGTGATTTTTTTAGAAAAGGAAGTATGTGTCGATTAATAATGCAAAATTTTATTAGCTTCGATGCCATGGTATACGTAGTGGTTTAAATAACTTGTGTTTCTTATACTGAAAAGTAATTCAGAATTTGTTTCTGTTTTAGTTAGAGCCCTGATGCAGACAAGGATTGTGTGGTTGTACATGTCACTCGCTATGAGGCGGACGACCTGAATATACGCACTGGGAAAACAGAGTTCTTAGGCTGTTGGATCCTGAAGCCATTTGCGGTTATACCAATGAAGAGTTGTATTCCAGCCTCACTGTTGTCAGGCGTGTTGTCCAGGGTGTACTGAAGCACAAGAAGTTCAAAGCTACTCCTTCGTTTGTGAGGAATACTGTTCTTGTCAAGCTTACGCAGGAAGATGACGTGGCATGCCTCCACAAACAAGTTTATCAGTGGCAAGGCCACAAGGATGTCTTCATGAAGGTTCACAGGATTGAGCTGCTGTGGGACGTCCTCGATGATGTTCATGGCAAGGTCCGTCTTGTGTCCAGCCCAAATTAGATCGAGGCATGAAATAGTTGCCCCAGCTAGTGTTTAATAGTAGTTTGGATTGTGTCTAATTACCCGAACCTTGCCTATTATCGACCCCTCTGGGGCTAGTACTCTGTTTGAATCCGTCTATGGGAACTGCTGCTACTTTTGTGTGCCCGTGAATCATGTGAGAACCATCGTAATTGTTGCCGAAACAGATGCGTCCTCACTAGTTTTTTCATGAATATGGCATGGTAAGACATAAGTTGTCACGGTTTATCATATGAGCAGTGTGTGTTTTGATGAAATAGAGCACTCGTTCGAGAACCGTGCGCCGACGTATACATAAGTACTTGTAAACACTGTTGGTGCTACCCCACTTGTAAGCAGTTGTGCAAAACACGGCACATTGGCTCAGCTCGCTTCAACACTAGGCTATCGACCAGCTAACAATCAACAATCTGCTGTCTGACATATAAGCAACTATGTATCTTGTTACAGTGGTTCATGCAGTTAATTGAGGCCACAATGTAATAAATTCCAAACGTTCACACGCTAGTCCAGCGCTCATGTGGAACACTCACATTAAACTCTTCTTCATAAAAACTTGAAAACCATAAGTTCAGCAATTTTATACATCTCAATGATTCATAGAACATATCAAACATATACTAGTTCACAGCAAAAGACAAAGTTGTGAGAAGGTTTAAAAATCAGGAAAAAACAAGCAAGGCTTTTCTCTGAGCAATGGGCCTCCTGGCAGGCTTAAATTTCCTGGAGTTCACTCTGGTTTTTTCTTGTTGCCACCATTCAGGGTTAGGTTCTCTCATTCCAGAATAACCAATTATAATTGCGTTCTCAGCTGGAATGCTGAACTGAACCATGCACTGTACTGACCATGTGAAATTCTTGTGCATTCCATTAAATTTAAGCACCACTATTTGCAGAAATAAGCAGACCACAATGCCTCTTGTCCACGCACCTGTCCAAAAAACCGCCATGCAGCCGTGCCAGCTAGTCCTCGGTCCATGGATGAACTGGTAGAAAGTGCATTTCGGACTAGGATGCAGTTGTTTTCGCTCATCCCTGCACTGCAATCAGGAAGTAAAACGTATGAATCAGCTTCTTTAAGATTGCGTTGGTCATTCTACCTTAGTTACTACCAATGTAGGGATACCTTGAAGAAGGGAGGTTAGACGACGACAACGAGGGATAGCCATCTCATTTTGCACAATTGTACTAAAACTGAGGTGTGTGCTTTTGATTGCGCGGATAGAAACGATACGGAGACAGACATCCCGAAATGATATGGAGACAGACATCCCTGTTTGCGCAAATAAGAACTACGGTTATTTAAACAGTGACAGATATTACTACTTTCCCCCGTTTCCTCTTAGAACCAAGTCCTAGATTCATGCTATAGCTTTCCCACTTTCTTCCCTGTTTGAACCAACGCTTTGAGTCGACTGTATGAAATAGCTTTACTTCTAATAATAGTAGAAGTCTAGGTGGCTTTGGAACAGTGGACGGAAGTAGAAAAGGATCCACACGAAGGGAGCTGTGGCAGTAGAGCAAGGCAGGTTTCGAAGGAATATATACCTGAGGGTCGTCGGCATGTCGCAAAGACGGCGTCGGGAGGCCGCATCTTGGCCACAATAGCGCAGGGAGGAAGAAGGGGTCGGAGGCCCTCCCGAGCCGGCGCTCTCTCGGAGAGAACGGCACGGCCGCCGATCGGGGCGCGCGGGCAGCCGTTGGTCCCCTCCCTCGCCGCTGATGACAGCTTGAATGATGCACCTACACCCCTGCCCCAGTCGAGGTTGTCCGGCCGGATTTGTGACCAGCCGTGAGCTGAGAGAGAGTGTGGCCACCTATGTGTTGCTTAGATCTGAAGAGCATGAGAGAGTGAATGAGAGGAACCCTAGTAAAGCAAGCGCTAAGGCTCCTGCTTTTATATATAGTGGAGTGATTTTGTTGTACCAGCTTCAAAAAATGCGCTCCTACGTGTACCCGTGAGTGGGTGTGAGAGAACTAGTGTGTGCGTGCACCGCTTCTCTTCGTGAGAGTATAATATACTATGCCCAAAGAACGTTCGTCGCAAGAGTAATAGTACAAGTGTGTGACGTGTGAGCTAAAATAAAATGTGCGCGCCATCTTTTGTTTTTTAGAAGTTCTGAGGGTAGGGTGTGAAGAGCACATATGTGCGTGACGTCTACCTGCAGATAGACGGTGGGTGCGACGTGCAAGTCTGCGAGAGGACTCGGGAGAGTCGTGACTCGTGAGGGTGCGTGTGCGTGAGAGAGAGGGGGGGCACGTATCAATGCAATGCATGTGTCCGTAAATCATTATCCGACAAACGTTCGCCACAAGCCTTTTCCTGACGAACGCCGTAAGAACCGTTAGATCGGCATCCGACAGTGTTAGTTTTGCCATGTCATTTAACAGAACAGCCACTCCTCCTACACACAAATCTTCCACGTGAGTGTTAGCAACTTCTGTATGCTCCATCCGTTCCGAAATGCAGTGCATATAGCTTTATTGAAAATTCGAACCTCACAAACTTTTACCAAGTTTTCGTGTACCAAATTGCACATGTAGAATACCATGTATATGTCATTTCATTCATCTTCGAGAGGTAACTATAAAGTTGGGTGAGGAGTCTACAAAGAAAGACCATCGTATCACCCGCAGCAATTTCAAGCATCCTTTAGTGTCGAGGAATATCATAGGAACTCTATATGATATGATTTTTATAGGATTTTTTCCTTTAGAGCCAATTGGTTCATAGGAATATATTCATATACTCCCCATTTCAAAGGAAATAAACATGATATCATTTCTATAGCTTTAGAGCCACTTGGTTCATATGAATGGATTCCTATACTCCCTTAATTTCAAAGGAAAATAAACATTAACGTATATTCAATAGAAAAGTTCCTATGATATGAAGCAAATTACATCTCTTTTCTAATCCCACCTCATAGGAATTGAGATACATGTCATCTCTAGATTCAATAGAAAAGTTCCTATGATGTGAACCAAATGACATCTCTTTTCCAATCCCTACTCATAGGAATTGAGATACTCCATGTCATCTCTTTCCCTACAACTTCCATGTATACATCTTCTATTCCTAAATAGATAGTACAACCCACTAGTAGCTTTTTTCCAAAACATGCAACTATGGCACAAGAACTATATAGTGTGCCAATAACTTTGAAAGATGGTCGCTGGATGAAGCTAACCCGACGGTGCAGAGATAGGCAAATCCGAGCACTACTGGCCGTTGGATATCATCAACATTCCACCAGATCTGCCACATGTATAATTTAGAAGACTCCATGGTTGAACTTAAGCATAATGCACAAACCTCAAAACACAAGCACTTCTCCTTTGTTCTAGAATCTTCTGTATCATAATTGATTTTTTTTTTCTAAATGAATTGCCATTATTTGTTTTTTACTTTATGATTTACTCCCTCCGTTCCAAAATAGATGACCCAACTTTGCACTAACTCAAAGTTAGTGCAAAGTTGGGTCATCTATTTTGGAACGGAGGGAGTACAATGCACAACCCCATGAATCTTAACATTTTTATAAAACTTATTGATTTTGAATGAGATGAACTATAAGAACTAAACGAACACCTACATCATGCATATATGACTCAAAGCTTTACATGCTATAGTGTGTATTTATTCATAATTTGGTTTCAAAATCTCATGTGTTCAATACATGTGTACTCCCTCCGTCCGCGAATAAGTGTACTTCTAGCCTTTGTTCTAAGTCAAAGTTTTAAATTTTTGACCAAATATATACAAAAGAGTAGTAACATATATGACATAAAATTGATATATTATGAAATTACAATTCAAAACGAATCTAGTGATACTAATTTAGTGTCATAAATGCTGCTACTTTTCCCTATAAAGTTGGTCAAAGTTTTAAAACTTTGACTTAAGACAAAAGCTAGAAGTACACTTATTCATGGACGGAGGGAGTACCTTACTAGTAGTTTTGAGTAGAGTAGCAAATTTCACGCGGCCCCGGGTATATCAAAATGCAGGGCCCATGCATCATTGCCTTTCGGTCGAACCTACGTCCACAAATTTTTGTACGTACTATATCTCCACTGGTCCCCGAACCCAAAATGCTGCCTCATTCCCGTAAAACCAAGCGGCCCACACATATTTAAGGCGTCGGCTCGAACCCGTTTACTACGACGTGGCCCCGCATGCCGTAGTACTCCTACAAACCCTACCGCCGCACTCATCATCGGTTTTCTTCAAGAGGACGAGGGAGAAGCCGATTTGTAGTGGAGGCGCTTTCAAAAAAAGGATCTGCAGTGGAGACCCCTACCCTAGGGTGCCCTAGGTAGCTGCCGCACACATCATTGTTTTCTGTTTTCTTTATGCTCTTGCGCCCTAGAGTGAAATGATGGTTGCTTCGTCCGTCCAGCTTAATGCGGGAAAGGTGGGGCTTTGTGATTTAACCCCTCGTCGCTCATTTTCTACTACTGCGGCGCTACGACCGGGGTGCCTCCAATTCCAACCGCTGCTCCGAACTATAATTTGGTGCATCGCACGTGGAACAAGACGGTGGATGAGCCACATGTCGGCCAAACGGGTCCTGTTAAGTGTGTCGCCATTTCGTGTGCGGACTGACCCTGCTTGAGTTGCTACGCCAACACGACAGGAGCAGCCTACCACTTGGTTTTTCTCCTTGGTGAATCCCGACTATATTGATCTAAAAAGATACGTGCTGAACTACCCTCTCCATCTCGGTTTTTTTATTTTTAGGCGTCTCGGTTTATAGGGCCTGCACGTAGTTCTAGGTCATCCATTTGACTAACTAAATAGGAGTTACTATGTCACAAAAAGTATATCATTGGATTCTTAAGCGGATGTAGTTGTATTTAAAAGTCGAGGGCGGGGCTTTTCCTACACGGTAGGCGATGGGGCAGTTCCGCCTAGTCGGTTCGACAGAGACGCGGGAAGACGAGGGAGTAGCTGCTGCAAACGTAGGGCTGTGTGATTTGACATCAAGTTACTGCTGGCAGGTGGGGCCCTGTGATTTGACTTGCCATTATCATTTTAACTGTGGCGCTACGACCGGCGTGAGTCTCCCAGATTCCTGACCACCTCCATACAGGTGCCACTCCCAATGTTGCACCATGTAGTAGAGGCTGGCTCTTGCATGAGAGCCCACTTCTCCACTTTTTCCTTGCCTCTCTTTCCTCCACATATGCAAAAATGCCATGTAAAGCGCACTGTTGTACTTACTTTTACTTGCTCCTACAGGTGCTTAAGCTTGCCACATAGGCATAAAGTCTGATGTGGCAAGTTAATCAAGAAGAGAGAGACTAGTTTGGTGACCCAAGGAAGAAACGGTGCTAAGCGCGTGTACCTAGGTGAAAAGACAATTTTGAGTCTATAGCTAATTAAATGAAGCAAACTTAGCAACACCATTTCATTGGAAGAGGCCACTCCTTGGCAAATGCAATAAATACACGCGCTTACTAGCACCGTTTCTTCCTTGAGTACGAAGAAAGAGATAGAGAGGAGTAACAAAAAATACACTTATAGCCAACCTTGTTGTAGTATGAGTGACTAAGTGATGACTATGTATGACATCCCAACATCAGATAGCCTAACACACTGTGTTAAATCTCCAAGGGCGCGACCGCACGAACGACGCGACGGTCGTGGTAGGCGCGACCATGATACGGGCTGCTGGCAGCCCTTGGATCTGAGATCAAACTCTCGCGTGCTAAGTTGCTGAAAATTTGTAGAATAACCCTCCAGGATAGGATATTCACCCATAGGTCTAGAATCACGCCATGCAACAGTTCGATCTCAGATCCAAGGGCTCTCGGAAGCCCGTGTCATGGGAGAATGGAAAGCCACTACCCTGCCGTTCGCACGCTGGCAGTTCGCTCCTACTCGTCCACGCACGTCCTTCAATACTACGGCGGTTCGCTCCTAGTCGTCCCGTCCATTCACATTACGGCAGTTCCACTAATCCTAACCCTCCTCCCAAATCCATGGCATCCCAAATCTCCATGATCGGCGGTGAGTACAAGGTTAGAACCATCACCAGCAATGAGTTCGATGTCATCTACACCCGTTCTTCCGCGACGGTGAAAGGATGCCTTTCTCGCTTCAGACGCATGTTCGAAAACTCAGATGATGAGTGGGTCGCTGGGCTAGATGTTGAGTACACCACAGTCTTGGGACGAGAGAAGGATCTAAAGGATGAAGAGAGGAAGAAGCCCGCCGTGATCCAGGTTTGCGTGCATGACTTATGCTTGGTCTACCACATATGCCATGCTGACGTTGAGTGCCAGGATTTTAAGGACTTCCTCGGGAGCAACCTAGTCAAATTCGTTACTGTAGACTTTGGTAACGACAAAGAAATCCTGGGTCGGATAGGCCTCATTGTAGGCAACCCCTTCGACCTCCAGAAGAATTGGTTGGTGCCCTCTCGTCAGCCTTCAATGCTGACCCTGGCAGGAGCCATGGTTCATCCTTCGTACGGTAAACTGGTGAAACCTCCATACACGTTTCATCGTCATGCATGGCAGCGGAATTTACTAGATATAGACCACATCCACTACGCTGCAATGGATGGCTACCTTTGCTTCAATATCTACAAGGGTTGGATGAAGAGCAACAGCCAAGTGTGCGGTTCAAGCAAAGAAGTATCGGCCAAGAGGAATAGGGACAAGGACGAAGTCGAGGACGTGGACGTGGACGAGGACTCCGAGTAAGGTGGCAGTGTCATTGCTCATGGTGGTTCTAAACTTCTAATGCAGTGTCTACCAGATTAGTTGCATAGTTTAATTTCAGGTGTGCTTAGTTTAATTTGAGGGGTGTGTTGTGCTGAGCCCCCAGCAGAACTATGTTATGTTTCTTCTCGTTAATTTAACTCTTCGGTATGTACATACTACTAGTATTTCTTTAATTGAATTTAGCACCCCAATTAAGCACGTACTAGCTTTTTTAATAGTACTATATGCATAATTTGGCGACGAGCGCTCTCTATATGTACCACCTTTTGTTTAATTTCAAGTTTTGCTCCATGGTGCAATCCATCGATAGTACTACTATACAAAAGTATACATTTTTTAAAAGGCTAGAGTACTGTTCATCACATATATTGCCAGTTAAATTCTCAACCTAGAACAACGTGCATGCCATGTAGTAAACCGATACGGATGAAGTATGGTAAAAATGAGGTGATTTTACCGAGTGGTCGGCGGGGGAGCATGGCATGTCATGCGGTCCCACGTGTCATGATGTACCAAGGCAATGCGCGTGTCCCTCTTGAGGCAGAAGCGATACTAGTACGTGGTTTGAGATGATGGCGAACCGAAGGCCCTATTTGGATCAATGGGTTAGAGTTAGTTTGGGTTAGTTTGGACTCAACTAACTCAAAAAGATCCAAACAGGAGGATTAGTTTGGGTTAGATGCATCTAACCCATCCAAAAACACTAACCCATACAAGAGGTGTTTATTTGGGTTAGTTCTTATCAAGGCCATTAAAATATATTTTTCTCTCGCTCTCCCCGCAGCAGATCCCTCTCCACTTCCTCGAAGATTATCCTCCTCTCCCTCCCTCCCTCTCGCACCGTCCGTGAAGGTGCCTCGCCGTATCCGCGCTCCATCTAACCCTTCCATCCAAACACCTCTTTGGTTAGAGTTAGTTCAGGGTTAGTTCAGGGTTAGAATCTAAATCTAACCTCTAACTGTGTTAGAGTATCCAAATAGGGCCGAAGTGTGAAATAAGGGTTGCTTCGTCCGTCTAGGAAAGTGCGGCATTGTGATTTGACGTCTCATTGCTCATTACTACTACTGGGCCGGTACGAGTGGGGTGCGTCCCCCCTGCTGTTCTGCACTATTATTTGGTGCTTGACACGTCGACCCGGTTGCTATATGTCCCACATGTCGGTGACAGGAAGTACAGAATTCATGAAAGGGAGCGTCGACGGAGGAGTATACTACTACAGAATTCATGAAAGGGAGTGACTTAGTTTTGGAAAAATCTGTTTTTACGGAGTACGTACCCGCTAGGGTTTATAGGGCTCATCTAAAAACATTCGTTTTTCCGTTTGATAAGTCTCAATTCTACTCCACTATACTAGTAGTAGTACCATTACATGTTGGATTTCAAGGTGCGTTAGATCAAACGACGCAAGCAGTGTCAAGAGGAAACTAACCAATGCATGTACAAGTTCATGGAAATTTAGTGGTCATTCATGCATTCGTTCTAATTAATGCCTCGGTAAACACAACTTCTTGAGAAAAATGAGCGCACTAATTACTTGTGCAAACTACGAAATTAATTCGGCCACTCACCGTCTACCTTGGTTGGAGAGATTTTGAAATTGAGCCATAAACTGGAAAGGAGGGAGTAGTAACTTTTGTCTCGATTACTATTTGTGGCCTTGTATAGATGCAAAATGCATTTTTTTATAGTGGCCTTGTATAAGTAAATGGAGGGAGTACTAACCAAAGTACGTAGTAGGGACGAGGAGTAAATGGAGGGAGTAGTAAATTTTTCTCCTCAGGCTGCGAGCCACCGCGCGCGTGGGCGAGGGAGCGGGCGTAAGGCATGGTAAGCAAGCTTCACCTCATCCTGCGAGCCACCGCGCCCGTGGGCGGGGGAGACGGCGTACTAAGCAAGCTTCTCCTCGTTCTGCGAGTTGACGGGACACATCAAAAGTACTCCAGTGTATAGAGCCTTGCCTCTAAGGTAGGCCCCACATGGTTTGCCTCTTTTTTAATTTAACATAACGCGTCAAGTCGCAATTTATTTGTTCACCCGTGGTAGACGATCCTCCCTCCACCAAGTGGACAACCAGTACATGTGCCAAATTACCACGTGGGCTGCCTTTTTCGTATAGAAATGAGCTCCACCGTGTACCCGCGCGGGTGTGGTTGGGAAAGAGACGGGAGTACGTGCGCCGTGCGTGCACCTCTTCTCTTTGTGCACGTCCCCCACCTACGTGGGTGTGTGAGAGAGAGATACAAACCTAGACATAATGCGCCGTCCATCCCTATGCCTCTGCCCAGTCCGACCACCAGTCACCACCATGCCCCACTCCTCCTCGCCTTATCTCTCATCTTTCTCCCTCCATTTTTATATACAAGGGGCCACTATCAAAATTACAATTTGCAGATATACAAGGCCACTAACACTAATCGATGCAATATTAATGGTGTTTGCCTCGTGGTACTAGCAAAGGAGGACATTAATTATCCCTTGCATGCATGCGGGAGTTTGTAAAAAAAAAGCATCTTGATGTTCCATGCAATGCACGGGCATCTTGCTAGTCCATGAAAACAACACATGGCAAAATTCCACGGCGAATGAGGGATTTGAATCTATTGGGAGGGGCTGTTTGGCTCTTGCCCAGGGTAGCCAAAATATAGGCGACTACTTTGCCATGGCCGGCACCGGCTCGAGTTCATCCTAACATTGCCCTCTTCTGTGGAGCCCATGCAGGGTCGATGAAGGTCCTCGCAACAAAAGGATCCGGCAAGACACCTGCTATGTACGCCGGTGTCGCCTCCGTGGTGGCCTTCATGGGACCCAAGCGGCGGCGGCCTCCCGTGTTCTACTTCTCCTCGATGATGGCGGCGGACGCGGAGGCGCTGGCCACCGACTCACTGCTCTCTGGGCACCCGGCTTCTGTCGCTGGTTGCATGGCGCGGCCGCCGGCATGGGAGTCTCGGCCACAGAAATGGGAGACGCGGTACGAGGCGGCAGCGTGGACGGCAACAAGGACGCCCGTGCACCGCTCCTCATCGAGCTGGCCTGGAGCGGTGAGTTGCTGAACCGTGCGCCGGCTTGGGGCGGCAACTGGCTCCGTCGGGCGAGGGGAGGGAGGTGGATCTGCGAGCTGCATAGCTCGTATCCGGCGGGCTACCCAGCCGGCTTGGATGTGGAATAACTACTCTTCGTAAGCCATTGTAAGAGTGGACAAAATGGTGGAGGAGATAGGGGAGCGGCGGAGGTGTGTGATTCTTGGCTGGCGTTTGGCCTCATTTAAATAGGAGATTAAATAGACGGCGGACGGGAGGAGCTCGACCAGCGTTGCATTTAACGTTGGCCTGGTCATGAACGGACGTGTGTTCAGAGTGGGTTTCTCGGCTTCCACACGGGCAGGTTTCATGGAGGCATTTGAATGCAGCACGGAGGCGTGTTCAGCCGGGCGTGCCGTGAGTGGCGCCCTCGACTCTGATCTAGGACACTGCGCCGTTCTTCCACTAACGTGTGGGCTCTTTGGGTGCATGGCCTGCATGTCAGTGACCCAACGTAGGCAGCGCACAGCAGAGGAACCTTTGGTGGGCCAGGGCGATCAGAAGCGGGCATTTCATAAACCGATGATTGTTCATTGAGTGTGACATCATCTTTTTCATGTAGATAAGCCTACTACGTTGATAGCCCGTTTGATACGTTGTGATTCATAAAGACCGCTGCAAACATCAATGTTCTGCTTATCACAGATAAGATTGATTAATACCCGTAACAATCCATGTACTTAACAAAGGGTGCATGCACGTATAGGTTGAACGTGTGTCTTGCGTCGTGTGCTGTGTGCATGCAGGCGTGCGAGTGTTGCGTGCATGCAAGGGTACGTTTCAGTGTTGCATGCATGGGTGCGTACGTGCGTGTGTTCGTGAGTGCATGTGTACGTGTCAGTGTTGCAAGCCAGCAAGCGTGCATGTGTACGTGTCAGTGTTGCACGCCTACATGCGTGCGTGTCTTGCATGCGTGCATGTGTACGTGCGGGGTGAGGCTACACGTCAGTCGACTGACTTTTTCATCCCTGGTCATTAGATTTTCGAGCCGTTGGATACGAAATCAAGGGCCTCCAGTTTATCATCAAACTCCACCCCCCGGGGCCGCCAGCCACCACCGGCCGAACCGCGAGCCCCCGCCGCCCGCGGCCGGCCCACCCTCCCCGAAACCACTCCCCACC
>NC_041384.1:520755621-520773142 GCF_002162155.2 Triticum dicoccoides | reverse complement strand
CCGAGCTTTTTCTCCGGGGATCCCCACCCCACCGCCCAATGAACACCCCAAACCGCCGATGACTGCCAACCAGAGGTCTCACGACTTCGAATACCTGCCGACCACTAATTTATTACCATTTCTGTCCTTCATATACGCGCTGATGGGTGGACCCTATGGTAATGTGCGCTGCTGAGTGTGGACCGTTTGACTGGTCAATTGATCGTGTTATCAACAAATTACAAAGCTGTATGGTGAGCCAGTGACCATACGATCACCCTAAAATGTACTCCTATTTTATTAACACAGTATATACTCAAACTACCATTTCTTTCTTTCATATACGGCCTGACAGGTGGGCCCCACGGTTACGTGCCCTGATGGTGCAACACTAGTTGCGCCGCGTGGAACGTTTGACTGGTCAATTGATTGTGTCATCAACAAAATACGGAGTTGTACGGGTGAGCCAGTGACCGTAAAATCATGATATGTATTTGTTTAACACGGTACAGACGCAAGGGCTCATATATATATATATATATATATATATATATATATATATATATATATATGTAACGCCCTTGATGCGGCTATATCTCCTACGTGTCGAAGCATGACTTAGAGGCATAACCGCATTGAAAGCAATGTCGCAAGTAAGGTAATCTTCACAACAACCCACGTAATATATAAAAGGGGACAGGATACATAGTTGGCTTACACTCGCCACGTCACACAAATACATGAATAACATTACAATCATCCAATACACTCATGGTCCGACAATGGTACCAAAATAAAAGATCAACCCCCACATGCGACACGGTCCCCGATCGCCCCAACTGGGCACCACTACTGATCATTTGGGAAAGACACATAGTGTAAGGGCATATTTATCCCTAAGTGTTTTGGTGATTGATGACAACGTATTTGCGAACTAATCATGTGCCATGAGTATTCCAGACACTTCATTGCTAGGCACAAGACGATTGGGTGCCCCTCGAAGACTGATGAAGACGGCGTCTTTTCTACGTTTCTTTTTGGTGGATTTGAGTCGTAGGAAAGCCGTACTATTAAGAGGGGGTCCGTGTTGGAAAGGTTTGGGTGGAATCATCACGTACTCGTCTCCTTCTTGTCCCCTCCTTTTTCCTTGGAGCCTCCTCCGTCTTCTTGCCTCCCCTACCTGGCTGCTGTTGTTGGTTGCGGTAGTACTGCTCCCAGGACTACGGTAGTACCGTAGGCATCCACGGTAGTACCGCGCGGCGGCGCGGTAGTACCGCGGGTGCCCACGGTAGTACCGCTTTCGCCAAGCGGTAGTACCACGCTGTGCAGTCAGGCAGTAGTACCGCCCCTCGGCAGTACTACTATGTCGGGTTTTTGCTACTTCTGTTTCTTTGCGGAAGTAGGCACGGAAGTTTCCCTTCCCCCCTGGCTGGGATTTTTTCCTCGCGGTAGTACCGCGCGTGCGGAAGTACCGCCCCTAGCTCCTGCGCGTCTGTTTATCTTTTCTGTTTCTGGGGTTGCGGCAGTACCGTGGGTCGGTACGGTAGTACCGCGCAGCCGTGCGGTAGTACCGCTTGGTTGCAAGCAGTAGTACCGCGCGGCCTTGTAGTAGTACCGTTGGCCAGGCGCGATAGTACCGCTGGTCGCGGGCTGGTTGGTGGGTAACAGTTGGATCCTTTTCCCACACTATATAAGGGGTCTCCTTCTTCCCCGTTGACTTATCTCTTCCACCCCTAAGCTCCATTATTGCTCCAAGCTCCATTTTCGCCCGATCTCACTCCCTAGCCGACCAAACTTGTTGATTTGCTCGGGAGTGGTTGAGAAGGCCCCGATCTACACTTCCACCAAGAGATATTTGATTCCCCCCACTAATCCATTGCGGATCTTGTTACTCTTGGGTGTTTGAGCATCCTAGACGGTTGAGGTCACCACGAAGCCATAGTCCATTGTGGTGAAGCTTCGTGGTGTCGTTGGGAGCCTCCAATTGAGTTGTGGAGATTGCCCCAACCTAGTTTGTAAAGGTTCGGTCACCGCCTCCAAGGGCACCAATAGTGGAATCACGGCATCTTGCATTGTGTGAGGGCGTGAGGAGATTACGGTGGCCTTAGTGGCTTCTTGGGGAGCATCATGCCTCCACACCGCTCCAACGGAGACGCACTTCCTCTCAAAGGGAAGGAACTTTGGCAACACATCCTCGTCTCCATCGTCTCCACTCTTGGTTATCTCGTGCCTTTACATGTGCAAGCTTATTTGTTTCATATATCTTGCTTGCTTGTGTTCCTATCCTTGTTGCATCATATAGGTTGCTCACCTAGTTGCATATCTAGACAACCTACTTTGATGCAAAGTTTAAATTGCTAAAGAAAAGCTAAAAATTGTTAGTTGCCTATTCACCCCCCCCCTCTAGTCATCCATATCGATCCTTTCAATTGGTATCAGAGCCTCATCTCTTTATTAAGGACTTTACCGTCCAAAGAGTATGGTTGATACCGTAGACAGTGTGGAGGAACACTTCGGTGTGAATCCGATCTCGTCTACGGGCGATGGGGGAACCTCGGTCTCTCGTGAGGAGTTCAATGTGGCCTTGGAGACATTGAAAACCTCCATGATGACCGAAGTTGAAAGCATGTTTACTAAATTTCTTGAGGGGCTTAAACTATCCACCGCACCGTTGAAAGTGGGTGACCCCGCCAACAAGGTGACGGATGCTATCCCCGACAAGGGGGAAGCTAGTAGTGAAAAGGCTCCTTCTTCTAGTGGTAAGAATGGCATCGGCATCTTTGCCCATGTGGAACCACCACTTGTTTATGGTGGACCGGTTCCTTCCACTCATTTGAATCATGCCGGTCCTCCCCCTAAGATTGTGAAAAATGAGGACTTTGATTCTTGGGTTTACCAGTTTAAACGTCATTTAAATCATGTGAACACTAACCTTTGGAGAATCATTGAAGAAGGTTTCTATCCACATGATCCAAGCAACTTCACTCCTCGAGAAGCCACCGGCAATCAATTCAATGAGAATGCTCTCTTCATCATTCAAGATGCAATTCCACCCGAAGACCTACCTCATCTTCGTCCCTTCGCCTTGGCCAAAGATGCATGGCATTGTGTTGTCTCTCTCTACCGGGGAAGCGCAAGCATTCAACGCTCCAACTATGAAGTGGTGCAAGATGAGGCCGATGAGTTTGCAATGAAAGAAGATGAAGAACCTCGTGAGCTTTATCGGAGAGTAACCAAACTCGCGGTCTCACTACGAGATCACGGGAGCAAGGACACGGATGACAATTGGATCAAGCACAAATTCCTCAAGGCAATGATGCCCTATCACAAGGCCATGTCATCCGTCATTTGTCAAAGACCGGACTTCCACACTTTTTCCTCAAGCGAAGTGTTGGATGAGTTTGTGGCCATGAACATTTTGGACAAGACCGCCGATAATGCGGTGCTTCATTCTCAAAGGGCAAAGAAGCCTAACCTTGCATTGAAGGCCAAGCTCACCGTTGAACAAGAAGAAGAGGAAGAAGAGGAGAGCAACCCCGAAGATACGAAGTATGCCTATCATGAACACATGGCACTTGCTTCAAGGCAATTTTGGAGCAAGAAAAACTCGAGGCCAAACTTTAGCAAAAACAACTCAAGTGGCACGAAGAGCAAGCAACGTGTTAGGACTTGCTACAATTGTGGCAACGTGAGTCATTTTGTTGCGGAATGCCCATATGAGAAGAGGGAAGACAATGGTGGCAAGCTCATCCGAAAGGACAAGGCCAAGTCGTTCCCCAACAAGAGCAACTTCACCAAGAAGACTCCTCCCAAGGCATTGGTGGTACAAGAAGAGTACAATGAGGATGATGACAATGATGAAAGTGATGAGTCGGTTGTCATGGCCTCCGCTGCCATTGCGATGAGTCCATGGGTGTCTCTCTTTGACTCACCCAATGAGAGCATCACCGCCAAGTGCCTCATGGCTAAAGCCACCAACAAGGTAACCCCCAACATCAAAACTACCATCATTAATCATCCTTCTCCGACGGATAGCATTAATGAACTTGAGGAAGATAATGTGGAGGCTAATGAGTTTGAGGCCTTTATGGGCAAACTCAAGGGAAAATCCAAGAAGCACTTTGTTGCTCTCTTGGAACAACTTGGTGAAGCCAATGACATGATCAAGGCTCACGAAAACACCAGCACTAAGATGGAAGGGCATAGTCGTGACTATGCCGATGAGATTTTGGATCTTTCCAATGCTCTTGAGGAAGAGTGTGGTCTTCGTTTGGCTCTTGAGGAGCCACACAATGTTGATCATGCTAAGTTAAAGAAAGATTATGATCATCTCCTCATTGCTTCTCATGTGCTAAACTCCGAGAAGGCCGAACTTGAGGTTGATTTTGATAGACTCAAAGAGGAGTTTGATCTACTTGACAAGGCTCACAAGGTCTTGAAGGGTGCTCATGCTAGACTCAAAGAGTCGCATGATCAACTTCAAGTAAAGCTAACCAAGGAAAAGGCCACTTTCCCTCGTATGATGTTAATTGATAATGCAAATGCTACTAACCCGTGTTGTGAGCATGTGCATCTCGTTGAGGAGAACGCTAAGCTAAAGGGGCAACTTGAGAGAGGTCTTGCGACTTGCATACAAGGCAAGAAGAACCTCAACGATCTCTTGATCAACCAAAAGGGAGTTGTGGCCAAGGAAGGGGTTGGGTACGTGCCCGACTCCAAGAACAAGAAGAAGAATGACAAGACCAAAAGACCTCCTCCTCTCATGCAAACCTTTGTGAAGGAGGGAGAGAGTGCCTCCGAGGAGGAGAAGAAGAACATTGCAAAGGGCGGCAATGTCAAGAAGGGCAATGCCACCCCTACCAACAAAGCCGGCAATTTTAATCCTTCTTATGTGTTATGTCGTGCTAGTGATGGGCATGTTTATGCCAAATTTGTTGGTTCTCTTCATGAGTACATTGAATGGTCTATTTGGGTTCCAAAGACCCTTGTTACTAACATCAAAGGACCCATTACAAAATGGGTACCTAAAACCAAGCATTGATCTCTTGTAGGTGTTTGCTTCCGGTGGGGGATCATGGTTGCTCGATAGCGGAGCTACAAATCATATGACCAGAAGCAAGGACTTGGTGGTGGACGTGCACAAGGTCCCATCTATGCCCACCAATGTCGAGTGGGGTGACGCCTCATCTTCTAAGGTATTGGGACTTGGCAAGGTGGTCATCTCTCATGATCTCACAATCGAGAAGGTCATGCTTGTTGAGTCCCTTGCATACAATTTACTTTCCGTTCGTCAACTTGCAGTCATGGGCTTTGCCACTTTCTTTGATATCAATACCGTGGCCCTCTTGTGGAGCAAGACTCTTAAAGTAGCCTTTGTTGGGCATGTCAAGAACGGTCTATATGTGATTAACTTTTCGGAGCGACCCACTAAGACCGCGACGTGCCTAATGGCTAAAGTTGATGTGGGATGGCTCTGGCATCGCCGTTTAGCCCACATCAATATGAGATCTTTGCAAAGTCTCCTCAAGGGGGACCATGTCCGTGGACTAACGAATGTCAGTTTTGCTAAAATCATGCTTGCAGTGCTTGTATCGAAGGAAAGCTACATGAGAAGGCTCACCCTCCCACGACTATCATTTATTCAAAGAGGCCTTTGGAGCTCCTTCACATGGATCTCTTTGGGCCTCCATCCTTCGATAGTCTTGGAGGTAGGAAGTATTGCTTGGTGAATGTGGATGATTACTCAAGGTACACGTGGGTGTATTTATTCAAGAGGAAGAGCGAGACCCAACAAACTGTCATTGACTTTCCAAATGAAGCACAACATCAATACAATGCAAAGATCTTGACAATAAGAAGTGACAACGGTACCGAGTTCAAGAACTACACCTTGGATGAGTTTCTTAGTGATGAGGGGATCAAGCATCAATATTCCGCACCTTATAACCCTCAACAAAACGGTGTTGCGGAGAGGAAGAACCGGACGTTGATGGATGCGGCAAGGACCATGATGGCGGAGTTCAAGTCTCCGTACAACTTTTGGGCCGAAGCCATCAACACCGCGTGTCATGCATCCAATCGGCTCTACCTCCGCAAGGGCTTGAACAAGACTCCATATGAGATACTCACCGGTAACAAGCCCAACCTCAAGTACTTCCGGGTGTTCGGGTGTAAGTGTTTCATTCTCAAGAAAGGTGTTCGGTTGTCTAAATTTGAGGCTAGAGCTTATGAGGGCATATTTGTTGGTTATGCTACAAACTACCATGCTTACCGTGTCCTCAATAAATCCACGGGACTTATTGAGGAGACGTGTAACGTGGAGTTTGATGAGAATAACGGCTCCCAAGTGGAGCAAAGTGGCACTTGTGATGTAGGTGATGAAATTCCTCCCCAAGCCATAAGAAGAATGGGTGTTGGCTTTATCCTACCCATTGAGGAACCCCTTGTGGCCGAAGGAGAAGGACAAATCTCCACTCAAGCGGAGCCATCACCAACCCAAGGCCCACACGCTTCCGAAGAACAACATGAAGGCCCTCATCCTCAAGAACATGACCAAGGGCAAGATCACGCTCAAGACGGTGTTGACACATCTAGTGATGCCCAAGGTCAAGTTCTCTCCTCCGAGCAAGTTCAAGAACAAGAACAATCTCAAGACGACGCTCAAGATGATCAAGTGACCACTCCTCGTCTCACCCCCGAGGAGGAATTAGAGCGTCGTGCCGCCAAGGTTGCTTCCAAGCTCTCCACCAAGGATCATCTCATGACAAATGTGCTTGGAAGCTTACGAAAGGGGGTAAGCACTTGTAGACAATTAGCAAATTATTGTGAGCATCACGCGTTTGTCTCTTGTGTGGAACCCCACAAGGTCTATGAGGCGCTAGAAGATCCGTATTGGCTCAATGCCATGCATGAAGAACTCAACAACTTCGAGCGCAACAAAGTGTGGAGATTGGTGCCAAGACCGACGGGGAACCACAATGTCATCGGAGCCAAGTGGATATTTAAAAACAAGCAAGATTCCCATGGGATTATCATTCGCAACAAGGCTCGTTTGGTAGCACAAGGCTACTCCCAAGTTGAGGGTATCGACTACGGTGAAACCTTTGCTCCCGTTGCTCGTCCTGAATCTATTTGCATGTTGATTGCCTATGCTTCTCATCATAACTTTAAGTTACAACAAATGGATGTGAAGAGTGCTTTTCTTAATGGTCTCATTAATGAATTGGTGTATGTCAAGCAACCCCCCGGGTTCGAGGATCCCTACTTTCCCGATCATGTGTATCAACTCGATAAGGCACTCTATGGCCTTAAACAAGCCCCACGTGTGTGGTATGACCACCTTACCGAGTTGCTACAAGACCGTGGTTTCGAAGTTGGGCTAATCGACCCCACTCTTTTTTCTAAGAAGGTCAAAGGGGAGTTGCTTGTGTGCCAATTATATGTTGATGATATTATCTTTGGTTCCCCTAACAAAGCTTTCAATGAGGAATTTTCCGCTCTCATGACCTCAAAGTTCGAGATGTCTTCCATGGGAGAGTTGAAGTTCTTTCTAGGGTTCGAAGTGAAGCAAAGAAGAGAAGGAACCTTCATCAATCAAGCCAAATATACTCAAGACATGCTCAAAAGATTCAAGCTAAGTGATGTCAAGCCGGCTCCCACTCCCATGCCCACCAAGTGCCAACTTGACATAGATCCCAATGGTAAAGCGGTGGATCAAAAGGTATATCGCTCCATGATAGGTTCCTTGCTTTACCTTTGTGCATCTAGACCGGATATCATGTTGAGTGTGGGAATTTGTGCATGTTTTCAAGCCGCACCTAAGGAAAGTCACTATGTGGCGGTCAAACGAATCTTTCGATATTTGGCTCATACCCCAAACTTTGGCCTATGGTACCCAAGAGGAGCAAACTTCAAGCTTGTAGGGTATTCGGATTCCGATTGGGCGGGAGACAAAGTGGATAGGAAGACCACTTCTAGAGGGTGCCAATTTCTTGGTTGCTCTTTGGTAAGTTGGTCTTCCAAAAAGCAAAGTTGTGTGTCTCTCTCGTCCACCGAAGCGGAGTATGTGGTGGCCGGTAGTTGTTGTGCACAACTCTTATGGATGAGGCAAACTTTAAAGGATTACAGTGTCATTTGTGACAAAGTGCCTCTTTGGCGTGACAATGAAAGTGCCATCAAGATTTCTCTCAACCCAGTGCAACACTTCAACACGAAGTATATTGAGATTCGGTATCACTTCATCCGGGATCACATTAGGCGAGGAGAGATCGAGCTCAACTATGTCAACACTCGTGATAACCTTGCAGATATCTTCACGAAGCCCTTGGATGAAGCAAGATTTCGTGAGTTAAGGCATGAGCTAAATATCATTGATTCGAGCAATGTTGCTTGAACCCTTGCACACCCCATCATACTCAACGTGTTGTCCTATTTAGATGTAGGCATGGACATAGGGGGAGTGATGTTCTCCTAATGAACTCTCCCTCCCCCCATTATGCATAAATCGATCAAGTCTTTCACATTAGCCATGTTTGATGGTACTTGTGCTTCAAAGATGAGTTTTGGTCATGTACCCAAGGATAATTCTTTGTGGTGCCATACCAATTGACTCAAACATAGGTGGCTACGGCCATCGCCCTCTCTTTGGAGAGGTGGTGTCTCTCTGGCTTTGTGGCTTCGTGTGCCTTTCTGGCTTTGTGTGTTGTGTGGTCTTGTGGTGTTGTGTTGGCTCAGAGTGTTTGTGCAAAGATCCAGTTTTTCGTGTGCTCAAAACGTGCATCTTCTTGAGCTCACGGTACTACCGCATCTGGCCGTGGTACTACCGCTTTGGGAGGCCCGGTACTACCGCGCCACAGCACGGTACTACCGCTCAGGCACGGTACTTCGGAAGTACCGCGCCGGGCGGTACTACCGCGTCGGGGCACGATACTACCGCGCCGTCAAGGGACCGTGGGGGTTATGACTCGGGCAGGGGAGTTCCAACTCCCCATACCCATTCATTTGTCTCTCTCCCCACGTCTCTCTCGCTCAAGAACGGCGCCGGAGGCCCTTGGCGGATCTCCGTCTCCGGCCACTCTCCTCGGATTTCGGCTAGTGGGATCGTTCCCCACCACTTCCTCTTGCCATGGACCAAGGTGGTGGCTCTCGCCGTTCCAATCCTAGTCATGACACTGGCTCCAAGCGTCTGCGCAACCCCCAAGATGAAGCCCCAGAGGGCTCCAATGCCCCCAAGCGCAATGTCAAGACCACTGCCAGCAAGTAAAAGGAACCTGCTAAGGGCATGGACGAGATTTCTATCTCTGAGTATGTCAAACGCCAGAGGGTCAATCCCTATGTGACTCCTCGGGCTATGCTCAGAGGCACTGAGATGTTCTGGAACAAGCAACGGGTTCTCATCTATCTGGATGTGATCAAGAGCAAGCAGAATACCTTCGTGGAGGTCAAGTGGATAGACATGCATCACATGCGGAAGGACAAGTTTCGTGACTATTTTGGAGAGGCTCTGGACTTGGTGGAGCAGTTTGCTATTGAGCCGGTGATCTCCTTTCACCATGGCTATGACCCTGAGCTCATCTGTCAGTTCTTTGCCTCAGTGTACTTTCATCCCGGAGTGGAGCGAAGGATGACCTGGATAACCAATGGCCGTCAGCTGTCTGCTACATGGAAAGAGTTCATGGATCTGCTACACATTCCTGATGATGGGCTTCACACCCCCGTTGGTGTTCGCCCCCATGCCAACTCTGAGTCTGCCAACAAGAACCTACTTTAGCCTTTCCTTGTTGAGAAGGTGCTCCCGAATGGCAAGTCAACTTGGGTGTTAAACTCCTTTCTGGACATCATGCATCGCATCTTCCGCAACACTCTGTTCCCACGCATTGGCGACAAGGACAAGGTCCATGCATATCTAGTGGACATGTTGCTCCTGTGTGCAGAGGCACGTTCTTCTCAGACTCAGCCACTTGATGTCTCACACATCATGTTGTGTGAGCTTCGGTTTGCGGTGTTCACTCGCAAGGTACCTATCTATGGACCGTACTTGTTTCTGCTGCTCTCCACCACTTGGGAGAAGATGTACCCGGGTGATGAGTTCCTTGCTTCAGACTGGATTCTCCATGAGTCCATCAGCCTCCGCGTCAAGCCCAACTGGGCCAACACCACTACCCGTGTTGAGGCCTCTTCTGCTAGGAGGGCTGCTGGTGAGGAGGCGGCTGCTGCTGCTGCTGAGAATGTTGCTGAGGACCGTGCTGCTAGGTCCACCACTCCTTCCTCTGAGCCGTCATGGGCCAAGAAGCTAAAGGACAAGATGAAGACTCTCTTCTGCATGCAGGCGAAGGGACAGTACAGGGCTCACGTGGCAGACAAGGAGAGTCGCCGCCATGACAAGAAGGTTATGAGGCTCTTTGGAGAGGATGTGTCTGGCGGGTCTGAGGACGTCATCACACCTGAGGCTGCCTGGATGTCAAAGCAGGGATACAAGTGGACCAGTTCAGAGGATGACCTCGAGGAGACTATCCCCGCCGCTGAGTCTGACGAGGAGCACGAGGAGCAGTGGGGCGACTTCTCTGCCTGAGCCACCCTATGTGTGTAGGTGTCCTCTTTGCCTTTTTGGCGTCTCGATGCCAAAGGGGGAGAGAGTGTAGGGATATGCGTTGTGTCGTGCTTGGTGCGTTTATTTGCTTTGTCTTTTGGACCTCGTTTGTGCTTGGTTGCTCTTGTTTGGTTTGTGCTTTTGAGACCTTTCCTACATATGGTGTAAGACATATGCACTTTATCTATCGTTGTTAACTTATGTATGGTATATCTTGTCTAGTGATAGATATGCCTTGTCTCTATAATATAGGGGGAGCTTTGGTCCTAGTATTCATGTGTTGTGCAGTCCAAAGCACTCATCTAGGTGGCACACATCTAGGGCGAGCCCGTCTATATTATAGAGAGGAGGGGTTTGCATTTACTTAATATTATTTTCTTTGTGCAAATCCCGTATTGTCATCAATCCACCAAAAAGGGTGAGATTGTAAGGGCATATTTATCCCTAAGTGTTTTGGTGATTGATGATAACGTATTTGCGGACTAATCGTGTGCCATGAGTATTCCAGACACTTCATTGCTAGGCACAAGACGATTGGGTGCCCCTCGAAGAGTGATGAACACGGCGTCTTTTCTACGTTTCTTTTTGGTGGATTTGAGTCGTAGGAAAGCCGTACTATTAAGAGGGGGTCCGCGTTGGAAAGGTTTGGGTGGAATCATCACGTACTCGTCTCCTTCTTGTCCCCTCCTTTTTCCTTGGAGCTTCCTCTGTCTTCTTGCCTCCCCTACTTGGCTGTTGTTGTTGGTTGCGGTAGTACTGCTCCCAGGACTACGGTAGTACCATAGGCATCCGCGGTAGTACCGCACGGCGGCGCGGTAGTACCGCGGGTGCCCACGGTAGTACCGCTTTCGCCGAGCGGTAGTACCGTGTTGTGCAGTCAGGCAGTAGTACCGCCCCTCGGCAGTACTACTGTGTCGGGTTTTTGCTACTTCCGTTTCTTTGCGGAAGTAGGCACGGAAGTTTCCCTTCCCCCCTGGCTGGGATTTTTGCCTCGCGGTAGTACCGCATGGGGGGCGCGGTAGTACCGCGAGTGCGGAAGTACCGCCCCCAGCTCCTGCGCGTCTTTTTATCTTTTTTGTTGTTGGGGTTGCGGCAGTATCGTGGGTCGGTACGGTAGTACCACACAGCCGTGCGGTAGTACCGCTTGGTTGCAAGCAGTAGTACCGCGCGGCCTTGCGGTAGTACCACTGGCCAGGCGCGGTAGTACCGCTGGCCGCGGGCTGGTTGGTGGGTAACGGTTGGATCCTTTTCCCACACTATATAAGGGGTCTCCTTCTTCCCCGTTGACTTATCTCTTCCATCCCTAAGCTCCATTATTGCTCCAAGCTCCATTTTCGCCCGATCTCACTCCCTAGCCGACCAAACTTGTTGATTTGCTCGGCAGTGGTTGAGAAGGCCCCGATCTACACTTCCACCAAGAGATATTTGATTCCCCCCACTAATCCCTTGCGGATCTTGTTACTCTTGGGTGTTTGAGTATCCTAGACGGTTGAGGTCACCGCGAAGCCATAGTCCATTGTGGTGAAGCTTCGTGGTGTCGTTGGGAGCCTCCAATTGAGTTGTGGAGATTGCCCCAACCTAGTTTGTAAAGGTTCGGTCACCGCCTCCAAGGGCACCAATAATGGAATCACGTCATCTCGCATTGTGTGAGGGCGTGAGGAGATTACGGTGGCCTTAGTGGCTTCTTGGGGAGCATCGTGCCTCCACACCGATCCAACGGAGACGTACTTCCTCCCAAAGGGAAGGAACTTCGGCAACACATACTCGTCTCCACCGTCTCCACTCTTGGTTATCTCGTGCGTTTACTTGTGCAAGCTTATTTGTTTCATATATCTTGCTTGCTTGTGTTCCTATCCTTGTTGCATCATATAGGTTGCTCACCTAGTTGCATATCTAGACAACCTACTTTGATGCAAAGTTTAAATTGCTAAAGAAAAGCTAAAAATTGTTAGTTGCCTATTCATCCCCCCCCCCTCTAGTCAACCATATCGATCCTTTCACATAGTAACGACGAGAGTCTTCATCGAACTCCCACTTGAGCTCAAGCGCATCATCTGGAGCGGTATCATCGGTCCCTGCATCTGGTTTGGAAGTAATCTGTGAGTCACGGGGACTCAGCAATCTCGCACCCTCGCGATCAAGACTATTTAAGCTTATAGGTAAGGCAAGGTAATATGTGGAGCTGCAGCAAGCGACTAGCATATATGGTGGCTAACCTATTCGCAAAAGAGAGCGAGAAGAGAAGGCAAAGCACGAATGAAGAACTATGATCAAGAAGTGATCCTAGAACAACCTACGTCAAGCATTACTCCAACAACGTGTTCACTTCCCGGACTCCGCCGAGAAGAGACCATCACGGTAACACACGCGGTTGATTCATTTTAATTAAGTTAAGTTTCATGTTATCTACAACCGGACATTAACAAATTCCCATCTGCCCATAACCGCGGGCACGGCTTTAAAAAGTTCAAATCCCTGTAGGGGAGTCCCAACTTAGCCCATCACAAGCTGCGTGTTTGCATTGGTAGCGGCCATCACAGCTTGCCATGACTCCAGAGGTGGAGGTGGTGGTGGCGGATCAGGATTCGGAGTATTGCGCGTTGGAGGAGCCATCCTGAATAGGTTGACATCCGTTAGCACATTGACAGACAAATATTGAAGCTGAATCAAACGGGTTGAAATTGCAACATATAGTCTTCACATCCGAACAAAATGAACGAATGCATTCCAATCGAAATGGTCACATATCCATAAATTGAGAAGCCACTTAGAATTGAGGTAGAAGAATGAAACCAACAAGGTACAGAACAAGAACGAATACTTGGTGAGGATCACCCAATCTCAAACCAAATATCCTTGGAAGAAGAACTAGAGCTACAAGAATTCCCACCTATGAAACTCCCGAACCTTTCCGGTTATGCAATCAGGTGTTGGGGATACAGGGGAAGCATAATATCTCACCCAAACCTAGCAAATCCTACATCCAGCTGTATCCATCCTTCAACACATAACCGAGAAAAACTTCGGAAATCGTCTACCTCAACCTTCGAAAAGCATCCGTTATACAAGTTATGGCAATACTCCCGAACTCACGCCCCAGTACTAGGTGGCGTCGAGGTTATCTCACCAACAACTGCATAAAAGAGATTTTCGATGTCGGCGAAACTAAACTCAGGTATTCCAGAACTGCAATGATAAAATTGTGACGACAACACCTCGGAGCTCACCTCCCCGGGACACTGCCACAACCCCTAAATGATAGGAGGCACCAAGAACAATGTTCTCGTCAAAAAACCATCAGAACGATTCCAAGATACCCGCGTGATCCTAAATTTTTTTTAGTGAAATTTGAGAAGAGAAGAGTCAAAACTCTATGTCAGGATGCCTCACCAGAGCGACGAAGGGACTGAGGAGTAAAAAGAAGTCCTAACTCTCTGATATATATAATCCTAAATGACTCAAAACATTTTTCTAGACTCAACAACGCCAGCTATTCGATCAAGCAGGGGGGCTCCTAAGGTCGGGGAAGGCTCTGATTACCAACTTATAACGCCCTCGATGCGGCTATATCTCCTACGTGTTGAAGCACGACTTAGAGGCATGACCGCATTGAAAGCAATGTCGCAAGTAAGGTAATCTTCACAACAACCCATGTAATATATAAAAGGGGACAGGATACATAGTTGGCTTACACTCGCCACGTCACACAAATACATGAATAACATTACAATCATCCAATACACTCATGGTCCGACTATGGTACCAAAATAAAAGATCAACCCCCACATGCGACATAGTCCCCGATCGCCCCAACTGGGCACCACTACTGATCATCTGGGAAAGACACATAGTAACGATGAGAGTCTTCATCAAACTCCAACTTGAGCTCAAGCGCATCATCTGGAACGATATCATCGGTCCCTGCATCTGGTTTGGATGTAATCTTTGAGTCACGGGGACTCAACAATCTCACACCCTCGCGATCAAGTCTATTTAAGCTTATAGTTAAGGCAAGGTAATATCTGGAGCTGCAGCAAGCGACTAGCATATATGGTGGCTAACCTATTCGCAAAAGAGAGCGAGAAGAGAAGGCAAAGCACGAGCGAAGAACTATGATCAAGAAGTGATCCTAGAACAACCTACGTCAAGCATTACTCCAACACCGTGTTCACTTCCCGGACTCCGCCGAGAAGAGACCATCACGGTAACACACGCGGTTGATTCATTTTAATTACGTTAAGTTTCATGTTATCTACAACCGGACATTAACAAATTCCCATCTGCCCATAACCGTGGGCACGGCTTTCGAAAGTTCAAATCCCTGCAGGGGATTCCCAACTTAGCCCATCACAATCTCTCACGGTCAACGAGGGATATTCCTTCTCGCGAGACATCCCGATCAGACTCGGCATCCCGGTTCTACAAGACATCCTCGACAATGGTAAAACAAGTCCAGCAACACCGCCCGAATGTGCCGACAAATCCCGATAGCAGCTGCACATATCTCGTTCTCAGGGCACACTCAGATGAACACTACGTACAACTAAAACCAACCCAAAAGTTTCCCCGAGGTGGCGCTGCAAGTGGCTCTGTTTGGACCAACACTCAGAGGAGCACTGGCCCGGGGGGGTTTAAATAAGATGACGCTCGGGCTCCGGAAACCCAAGGGGAAAAGAGGCTAGGTGGAAAATGGTAAAACCAAGGTTGGGCATTGCTGGAGGAGTTTTATTCAAGGCGAACTGTCAAGGGGTTCCCATTATAACCCAACCGCATAAGGAACGCAAAATCCGGGAACATAACATCGATATGACGGAAACTAGGGCGGCAAGAGTGGAACAAAACACTAGGCATAGGGCCGAGCCTTCCACCCTTTACCAAGTATATAGATGCATTAAGATAACAAGATAATATGGTGATATCCCAACAATAAACAATGTTCCAACAAGGAACGATCTCCAATCTTCACCTGCAACTAGCAACGCTATAAGAGGGGCTGAGCAAAGCGGTAACATAGTCAATCAACGGTTTGCTAGGACATGGTGGGTTAGACGTTTGACATGGCAATTTGGGAGGCATGATAAGCAAGTGGTAGGTATCATAGCATAGGCATAGCAAAAGAGCGAGCATCTAGCAAGCAAAGATAGAAGTGATTTCGAGGGTATGATCATCTTGCCTGCAAAGTTGTCAGAGTTGACTTGATCCTTGTAAGCAAACTCAATGGGCTCCTCATTCACGAACTCGTCTCCCGTCTCTACCCAAACAAGACAACAAGCAAAAGGAACACAATCAACCACGTGCAATGCTCAAACAACATGATGCGAACATGGTATGCTATGCGGGATGCAGTATGTGATGCATATGCAAGATTTTAAAAGGAATGATTGAACCTAGCCTCAACTTGGAAATCCAAGAGTTCTACTGGAAAGGTGAGGTGATTTCGGTTGAAATCGATATAAAGATCACCGGAATCGGATGCACGGTTTGGAAATGGCAAGCAAAACAAATATGGCACGGGTCTGCGATAATCAGCAAGTAACCATCTAAAAGCATTGAGATAATTATGCTATAGCACTCAAACATGACAACAAAATACATGGCAGGGATCCACTCATGATGCTTGAAAAAAGATGAACACTGAGCTACGGCCAATTCATCCATTCACAGGTTCAAACAAGCATGGCAAAAGTGCAAATGATAACAGGTTTCAGACTTAGTGAAATTAACACAAGTCTGGAATTTAACATCAGGTAGCACACTTTAGAGCATGACAACTATATGCTACAGGAACTTAACATGGCAAATCAAGGCATGACATGAAGCTACTTAAAGCACTTAACAAAAATCCCTTAGTGACTTTGAGCCAAAAGGGATCATAAAATACAATTGCAAGCATGTGAACATGGCAAAAACATAATCATATTACAGACTTAGTGAAAAACTGGAGCATGCAAATCAGTTAACGAGTAGGCAGGTTTACAAGCTCGATGCACTCACTACACAGCATGGCATGACAAACTAAGCATACACCCATCAAGAATACATGGCATAGAAGCTAGACATGGCAAGAACAACAATATAGCATGCACGGATCAATAGCAACATCCTCGGCACAATCGCTAACAAGTCAACAATCTGCCAGGATTCACGAAATAGCAAAAATAGAGCTCGATTGACTCAAGCTAGGGTGCTCCATAAATGCAAACCAAGACATGGATGGATAGAGCACCACAATGTTAACAAATCATCCTTAATGATCATCCTCAAAAGAGGCACAGATCACTAGGAAACAACATGAACATATGGCATAACGACAAAATCAGGACAAGGACTTAGTGAAATTCTAAGTCCCTGAAATCAGCATTGCCGATTACGCTACTTTGCAAGCTTGTGCTAGTCACCACACATATCACAAAAATACATGGTAAGCACCTTTGTAAAGATGGCATGGCATATAACAAAACTCATGTAGAGCTCAGGAGCATATCATGCACACATTAATCATGGCAAAAATGACAAATATCTATTTGATGAAACAGATCTGCCAAGTTTATCACATAGCCCTCTTCCAACATTATTTCGGGCATCAAGACGAGCTCAAATAATAATGATGCAATGAGATGAAATGATGTACTCGCCGAGACGAACATTTTGGTATGCTACACGCACGAATCGGAGCTATGATGCGGAAGTTATGGCATGTCAAACTATGCAAAAAAATAACAGGAGGAGAGGGAAAAATCAACCCTCAAGAACAGATCTAGGGTTCCTGTAGCTTCACGCAATCCGAGGTTCGCCGGCGAGGTTGCAGCGGCTCTGGTGAGTTAGGAGATGCGGCGGGGAGGCGAGGGAGAGGCTGATCCGGCCTCTCATCACCGGATCCGGACGGCAGCGCTGACGGGGGAGGCGCGCGGCGGGGAGGGCCGGCCGGTGGTGCGGCGAGCTCCGCAGGGCGGC